>NC_045961.1:9268371-9472766 GCF_010909765.2 Amblyraja radiata
GTGTTATTTTGCATGTGACACGTATCTCCTCGAAAACAAGACGCAAAAACTCGGAGATATTTACCATTTCGGTAGGGATTTAACTTATGAATTCAGAAATCCTCTCCTTGGTCAATTATTTCCCCAGATTTTTAATACAACTGATCACAAAACTCAATTTTTTAAATCTAAACGGCACTCACCAGCTGCTGACGTCACAATTCCCACATACCGACCAATCCAGGCCCACCTGCCTCCAAGTACGCTAGCGCCACGCCTCCCGCAGCTGGACTCCCACGTCCTCCCGCCTGCCCGCACACTCCAACTCCCCCACTTCACCTCTCTCCCCCATCCCCCGCATCCTCCCCTTCCTCTCCCCCTCCTCTCCCCCTCCTCTCCCCCACTCGCCCTCTCCCCCCCAGACAGAGCAAAACGCTGGCTGTTGCCTGAACCGCAGCTGCAGTTTTCCCGCTGCAATATTTAGTTTTCAGCTTCTGGCAGCTGTGCCCGACCGACCTGCTTCAGGGGAGAAGAGATAAGGCGATGGGCGGGCGGGCTAAAGGTCGGGGTGTGAGGAAACGAGCAGCCACCCGCTACAATAGGCGCAATGGTCCTTCCTCTAGTCAACCCTGCTGCTGCTCACAGTCTCTGATGGGGCTGCTTTTACAGACTTAACCGCGAGCGGCCCCCGCGTTTAACCAGGGCTCTGGGAACTCGGCATCTGATGGGGACGAGGAGGCTTCCAGAGAGAAGGCAGGGACAACGTAGAATCCAGTAGCAGAGTGGCTCCGTTAATGGATTCATTCCACAGTGAGTTCAGTTCGGTAACAACCCCCCCTCTCCTCCCCCACCCACCCCTCCCCCACACACCCCTCCGCCCCCCACACGCCCCCTCCCCCCCACGCCCCCTCCCCCACCCGCCCCTTCCCCCAACCGCCCCTCCCCCACACACCCCCTCCCCCACACCCCTCCCCAGAGTGGTGGACCATTGCTTTGTGGGAACAGGTTGCGTTGCGGGAACAGGTGAGTGATGGAATATTGTGTTGGGGAATGGGTTGCGTTGGGGAGGACCAGGCCTCCTGTGTGACTGGGACCCAGCGGGTTCCACTTAGTCTAGTATATTATAAACAACAGAGGTCCTTGCCGAGATTTCTGCGGATCACCTCTGGTCACAGGTGTCCAGTCAGAATAACACCTCGTCACTTTGATCCTACAGTATGTCTTCTACAGACAAACCAACTTTTAACGCCATCGACCAAAGTTCCATGAAGCCTCCATGATAATAAAGAAAAGGTGTATAAGGAATGTATAGGAAGGAACTGCAGATGCTGGTTTACACAAAAGGTAGACAAAATGCTGGAGTAACTCAGCGGGTCAAGCAGCATCTCTGGAGAGAAGGAATAGGTGACGTTATGGGTCGAGACCCTTCTTCTGACTGAGTGTCAGGGTAAGGGAAACTAGAGGTATGAAGAGGTACAGAACCAATTGGAGCTGGCACCGATGGTCAAGGAACCCACAATGCTCCATTGTTGGCCTTGGAGGAGGAAGACTATAAAGGGTGAATTTATTATGGGGAACAAGGAGGTGGCAGATGAGTTGAACAGGTACTTTGGATCCGTCTTCACTAAGGAGGACACAAACAATCTTCCTGAGGATCAGGGGTGACGGAGGAACTGAAGGAAATCCACATTAGGCAGAAAATGGTGTTGGATAGACTGATCGGACAGAAGGCTGATAAATCCCCAGGGCCTGATGGTCTGCATCCCAGGGTACTTAAGGAAGTGGCTCTAGAAATCGTGGATGCATTGGTGATAATTTTCCAATGTTCTATAGATTCAGGATCAGTTCCTGTGGATTGGAGGGTAGCTAATGTTATCCCACTTTTTAAGAGAGAGAAAACAGGGAATTATAGACCAGTTAGCCTGACATCGGTGGTGGGGAAGATGCTGGAGTCAATTATAAAAGATGAAATAGCTGCACATTTGGGTAGCAGTAACAGGATCGGTCCGAGTCAGTATGGATATATGAAGGGGAAATCATGCTTGACTAATCTTCTGGAATTATTTGAGGATGTAACAAGTAAAATGGACAAGGGATAGCCAGTGGATGTAGTGTACCTGGACTTTCAGAAAGCATTTGATAAGGTCCCACATAGGAGATTAGTGGGCAAAATTAGGGCACATGGTATTGGGGGTAGGGTGCTGACATGATTGGTTGGCAGACAGGAAACAAAGAGTAGGGATTAACAGATCCCTTTCAGAATGGCAGGCAGTGACTAGTGGGGTACCGCAAGGCTCGGTGCTGGGACCGCAGCTATTTACAATATAAATCAATGATTTGGATGAAGGGATTCAAAGTAATATTAGCAAATTTGCAGATGACACAAAGCTGGGTGGCAGTGTGAACTGTGAGGAGGATGCTATGAGAATGCAGGGTGACTTGGACAGGCTGGGTGAGTGGGCAGATGCATGGCAGATGCAGTTTAATGTGGATAAATGTGAGGTTATCCACTTTGGTAGCAAAAACAGGAAGGCAGATTATTATCAAAATGGTGTTAAGTTGGGAAAAGGGGAAGTACAACGGGATCTGGGGGTCCTTGTTCATCAGTCAATGAAAGTAAGCATGCAGGTACAGCAGGCAGTGAAGAAAGCGAATGGCATGTTGGCCTTCATAACAAGAGGAGTTGCGTATAGGAGCGAAGAGCTCCTTGTGCAGTTGTACAGAGCCCCAGTGAGACCACACCTGGAGTATTGTGTGCAGTTTTGGTCTCCTAATTTGAGGAAGGACATTCTTGCTATTGAGGGAGTGCAGTGTAGGTTCACCAGGTTAATTCCCGGGATGGCGGGACTGTCATATGCTGAGAGAATGGAGCGGCTGGGCTTGTACACTCTGGAGTTTAGAAGGATGAGAGGCTATCTTATTGAAACATATAAGATTATTAAGGGTTTGGACACGCTAGAGGCAGGAAACATGTTCCCGATGTTGGGGGAGTCCAGAACCAGGGGCCATGGTTTAAGAATAAGGGGTAAGCTATTTAGAACGGAGATGAGGAAACACTCTTTCACACAGAGAGTTGTGAGTCTGTGGAATTCTCTGCCTCACAGGGCGGTGGAGGCCGGTTCTCTGGATACTTTAAAGAGAGAGCTTGACAGGGCTCTTAAAGATAGCGGAGTCAGGGAATATGGGGAGAAGGCAGGAACGGGGTACTGATTGGGGATGATCAGCCATGATCACATTGAATGGCGGTGCTGGCTCGAAGGGCCGAATGGCCTACTCCTGCACCTATTGTCTATTGATAATGAAGGAATATGAACAGTGGTACTAGCAGGAAGACTAGAGTGGGGACAGAGAAAGAGGGAATACTTGACAAAGGTTACTTGACATTGGAGAAATCAATATTGATATCGCTGTATAAGCTTCCCCAGCAAAATATGAGGTGATATTCCTCCAATTTGCGTTTGGCCTCACACTGGCATGCGTAGACGGCATTGCTATTGGCTTGTTATTGTCATATATCCTAAGATCTAGTGAAAACAATTGTTTTGCATGCTATCCAGGCAAATTTGATGGATAGCATGCAAACTGATTTAATTGAGTGCCTGGAACATGCTGCCGGGATTGATGGTGGTTGTAGATCTGCTATTGCATGCTAGACAATCATCGTGCTTGTTAGTTGTATCCCCGCCTAGTACATGCTTATAATATTAGAACTCGCCTACATCAGGGAGTAGATGCAGCAGCTTGGAGATGTAATGTACTGTAGATCCTCTGCTACGAGTGCTTTAATAAAATTGTGTTGTACCTTAACGTGTGGCTGAGTCACTTACTTACAGTGGTGGAGGCAGAAACAGTGGTGGCAGTTAAGAGACTTTGGATGTGTACGGAATGGAGGGATCTGGCTTATGTACGGGTAGACAAGAGTCTTGGCCTCATGTTCAGTATAGACATTGTGGGCTGAAGGGCCTGTTCCTGTGCTATACTGTTCTATGATTGGACACATGAAAAATAAATTACAATTAAAATTTAGTGTATTGTTATTTGAACCTCAAATGAAGTTCAAATGAAATTTAGTTTCTGCAGTCATACAACAAAAAGAAACAATTAACAACCAACACAATTTACACAAACATCCATTAGAGTGAATCTCCTCCTCACTGTGATGGAAGGCAAAGTCATTGTCTTTCCCCTGCTCTCCATTCTTCTCCCGATGTCAAAGCCCCCGGCGGGCGCTGGTAAATCCCGCGGCCGTTAAAGCCGCGCCTCGGCCTTTTGGCTAAGATCAAGTGTAGTATCTGTTCTTATCAGTCAGTAAAAGAGCTAAATAAAGAGCGTCTGTTCTTGTTAGAACAGGGAAAAAGATCTGTTCTTATTAGAACAGTCCTGGCGGTCCTTTAAGGACAGGAGCTGCAGATTACGATTAAAAAAAATCGTAGCAATGGCAGCTGCAATGGGAACTAGAGGACAGGGTATCCGCAATACCCTCAGGATTAGTGTCAAGGATCTCAGTGAGGGGATGCCCTTCAGTCGAGACACCTTTGTAAAGAAGGTATTGCTGGAGACCTGCAAGTTCGAGCCCAGGGATATCTACTGCCTCCAGGACTTCCCGGGTAACGGTTATTTTGACGTTACATTTGTGCTTCCGACAGGATGGCAAAAACTGTTAAAGGATTTCCAGGAGAAGGGGAATGAAGCTCCGCTGTCGTTGCTGAAGGTGCAGCCACTCTTCACCCTCCCAAATCAAAAAGAAAGGACGATCACGGTCCATATGTTTAACCCACATGTGCCCGTAGTGGATGTCCTCACCTTCCTTGCTCGCTACGTCGACGGAGCAGGGAACAGCGTGGACGTGAAGGATCTGCATGGGATTTGGACGAGCAAGCGGCAGGTCAAGGTGAAGTTGAGGGTGGACAAGGAAGGAACTCTCCTCCACCCTCCATCGGTGTTCGCAATTGGAGGAAACCGAGGATATTTAATTTACGTGGGGCAGCCCAGAGTTTGCAGAAAGTGTAATAAGCCTGGACATGTGATGGCCCAATGCAATGCAGTGGTCTGCAAAAACTGCAAAACGGAGGGCCACGAGACAAGGGACTGTCAAGCCAGCAAGAACTGTAACCTGTGTGGGGAGGGAGGCCACCTTTACAGGGCCTGCCCAAAAAGAGCCTGTACATATGCACAGGCAACAAGAGGGGCGGCTTCCAGCACCCCCAGGGTAGGTGAGACACCCACTACCACTGCCAAGTCCCCAGCAGAAAGGGGAAACAGGGATGAGGACAGCCCAACCACCTCAACCACCTCGAGCCCCCAAGTGCCAGGAGAACTCCAGCACCAAGCCCAGGAGGGAGAGTCGATGGAGGAGGGGGGAGAGCAAATTTGGACTACTGTAAAGTACAAAAAACACCAGAAGGGTCAGCACACGGAGCAGAGGCCAGAAGGGGATGGCAAGCCCAAAAAATACCCCAAAAAACGGTCTCTCTCCCTGACAGAAGGGAGAAACCTCTCCTCGTCGGAGGATGAGGCGAACGGGAAACCCCACAAGAAGAAAACCGGGGCGGAAAGGAGAAGGTGCAGGACGATTGTACACCTGCACCAGGAGACCGAGAGCAGTGCAGCGGTCGAGGGGCTCCAGCCCCAGGACGTCGGGAGCAGTGCAGCGATCGAGGGGCTCCGGCCCCAGGACAACGAGAGCAGTGCAGCGGTCGAGGGGCTCCAGCCCCAGGGCATCGGGAGCAGTGCAGCGGTCGAGGGGCTCCGGCCCCAGGGCATCGGGAGCAGTGCAGTGGTCGAGGGGCTCCGGCCCCAGGGCATCGGAAGCAGTGCAGCGGCCGAGGGGCTCCAGCCCCAGGGCATCGGGAGCAGTGCAGCGGTCGAGGGGCTCCAGCCCCAGGGCATCGGGAGCAGTGCAGTGGCCGTTGGGCCCCAGCTCCGGGCAACCGGGAGCATTGTAGCGGCCGATGGGCCCCAGCTCCGGGCAACCGGGTGTATCGTAGAGGCCGATGGGCCCCAGCTCCGGGCAACCGGGAGTATCGTAGCGGCCGATGGGCCCCAGCTCCGGGCAACCGGGAGCAGCGCAGCGGCCATTGGGCCTCAGCTCCGAGTTTCCGGGAGCAGTAAGCCTGTCACTGAGCCCCAGCCACGAGAGACGGGGGAAGCGGCGCACCCAGAAGGGGGTAAAACGAGCAGCCCCCCCCCAACGACGCCTCGGGTTACCACAGGGGAAACCCAACCCGTTGAGGAGGCCGGGTATCTGAGCCCAGGAAAGGTGAGGCAATTCACCGAAGCGGTGGGCATGAGGGAGCAGGAAAATGGACTCTAAAGGACAATGGAGCTCAAACTGGCATCCTTAAACGTGCGCAGTGTGAAGAGCACTGCGCGATGTGTTAATGCCTTACAGTACCTGGCCAAGGTCAAGGCAGATGTGACTTTTCTCCAGGAGTGCGGGTTGCCACACCTCCGCTGTTATCGGAGGTGGTCGCGATAGTGGCCCCACGGACTGTCTGTGTGGTCGGGGGGCAATGATTGTCGTGCTTCTGGCCTGGGGATCTTGCTGCGGGGAGGGAACTTCGCCATCACTGACGTCAGGGAGGTGGTTGCGGGGCGTCTCCTCGTGGTGGATGTAATGTACCGTGGTTCTCCGCTCCGGCTGATTAATGTGTATGCCCCACCCGTGCGGAGCGAGCGGCAGGCCGTTCTCCAGCAGCTCCCAGTGCTGTTGGCCACGTCCCGGCAGCTCGTTCTGGCCGGTGACTTCAACTGCATCATTGATGCGGCTGGACGATCCGGCAGTGCCGACAACAGACTGGACAGCACGTCCAAGTTCCTGATGGAAACGGTTAAAAGACGCAAAGCTGCACGACGCCTTCAGCGACCCTGCAGGCGGGTCCCAGCCGCGGTTCACCTGGTCGAGATCGGACGGTTTGGCCCGATCCCGGATAGACTTCGTCTTCACCACGAAGGCCGTCACGGTGAGACACACCGACCTCACGCCGGTGTTCTTCTCTGACCACTGCCTCCTTCAGGCTTCCTGTCACCTACAGGAGGACCGGAAGGCAGGCAGAGGGACGTGGAAGTTAAATGTGAAGCTGTTGACTCCAGAGAACGTTGAGGAGCTAAAGAGGGACTACGCACGTTGGAGAACGGTGAGGCCCCTCTTTGACTCCCCGACCCTCTGGTGGGAAGCAACCAAGGAGAACATTAAGAGGTTCTTCATAGCCAAAGGGGTTCAGAGAGCAAGACAGAGTCAGAGGGAATTGTGCCAACTCCAGACAGAATTGCAACAACTGCTCCTTCTGCAGTCGAGGGGGGTGGATGTGAGGGAGGAACTTAGAGAGGTGAAGGACCGGCAAGCTCGGCTCTTTACCTCTGAATCCTCCAAGATCATCTTCCGATCCAGGGTCCGCCATGTGGAGCAGGATGAGACGTGCTCACGTTTCTTCTTCCATAAGGTTCACAGGGGGAGCTCTGTGATCAACAGCCTTAGGGAGGAGGACGGCTCGGTAGCATCCTCGCAGACAGACATGATGAGGGTCTGCAAATCCTTTTACTCGGAATTGTATGACCAAAAGGCCACAGACAGCACCGCCTCCCAGAACTTCCTGTCCTCTATCACGGAGGTCTTGGAGGACAGCAAGCAGGAGAGTCTGGACCAACCACTGACCCTAGAGGAGCTGACTGGCTCCATCCGCTCCTTTGACTCGAGTAAAACTCCCGGAAGCGATGGCTTACCGGCCGAGTTGTATTCGGCTCTTTGGGACTGGGTGGGCCCGGACCTGCTGGAAGTGCACAACGACATGCTTCTAGCCGGCAGCATGTCAGACTCCATGAGGAAGGGCAGCATCGCCCTAATCTACAAGCAGAAGGGGGAGATGAAAGATATAAAGAATTGGAGACCCATAACATTGTTGAATGTAGACTACAAGATCCTGTCTAAGGCCATCGCCAACCGGGTCAAGTCTGCTCTGGGACGGGTGATCCACCCGGACCAAACCTGTGCTGTACCTGGCAGGAAAATCTCAGACAGCCTAGCGCTGCTGAGATACCATCGCCTACGTGCAGGACAGATGGGTGGATGCCTGCCTAGTCAGCTTGGACCAGGAGAAGGCCTTCGACAGGATATCGCACAAGTACATGAGGGACGTGCTCTCCAAAATGGGTTTTGGGGAGGGAATCCGAAATTGGATCAAACTGCTCTACACCAACATCCGTAGTGCAGTCCAAATCAATGGGTGGGAATCAGACAGTTTCCCTGTAAGGTCTGGAGTCAGGCAGGGTTGCCCTCTCTCTCCTGTCTTGTTTGTCTGCTGTATTGAACCTTTTGCCGAGTCCATCAGGAAGGATGTGAGCATAAGAGGAGTGACGTTGCCAGGCAGTGGGGGCATTCAGGTCAAGACCTCCCTGTACATGGACGATGTCGCCGTCTTCTGCTCGGATCCAAGGTCGGTCCGCAGATTGATCAGCATCTGTGACCAGTTTGAGTCGGCCACGGGAGCCAGGGTGAACCGCAGGAAGAGCGAGGCCATGCTCTTTGGCAACTGGCCCGACCGATCTTCCATCCCCTTCACCATCAAGCCTGACTTCTTGAAGGTGCTGGGGATCTGGTTCGGGGGGGCTGAGTCGAGTAACAAGAATTGGCTGGAGCGGATAGCCAAGGTGGGGAGGAAGTTGGAGCTGTGGAAGCAACGCTCCCTCTCCATAACCGGGAAAAATTTGGTCATCAGGTGTGAGGTGCTCTCGGGTCTGCTGTACTTGGCACAAGTGTGGCCTGTCCCTCCCTCCTACGCCACGGGGATCACCCGGGCCGTCTTCCAGTTCATCTGGGGGTCGAGGATGGACCGGGTACGACGGGTCACCATGTACAAGTCGGCAGACAACGGGGGTAAAAGCGTGCCCAACGTCGCCCTCATCCTGATGGCCACCTTTGTGTGTGGCTGCATCAGGCGGAGTGTAGAGCCAAGGCACGTGGGCACTAAGTGCCACTACCTGCTGAGGTTCTACCTGTCCCCGGTGTTGCGAAGGATGGGCCTGGCGCAGATGCCACGCAATGTACCAGTCAGCTGGACATTGCCGCCCCATCTGACGTCTGTTGACAGGTTCTTCCGGACCAACACCTTTGACCACAAGTCCATCGGGCAGTGGTCAGCACGGAATGTCCTGCAGGCACTGCAGGGAAAGGACTCGATGGATCCAGTGGCGTGGTTCCCAGAGCAGACTGCCCAGCTTGTCTGGCAAAATGCCTCATCGCCAGAACTGACCAACAAGCACCAAGACCTGGCTTGGCTGGCGGTGAGGGGAGCCCTCCCAGTTAGATCCTTCCTGCACCATCGGAACCTCACTACCAGCGCACGCTGCCCCCGGGACGGTTGCTATGGAGAGGAGACGGTTGCCCACCTCTTTGCAGAGTGTGGATTTGCAAAACGAGTCTGGAGAGGTATGAAAGGGTCCCTGGAACGATTTATCCCGAACAGCTCCGTCACAGAGGACTCTGTGATTTACGGACTGTTCCCAGGGACACATTCAGAGACTGACATCGAGTGCTGCTGGAGGGTCATCAACTCGGTGAAAGACGCTCTTTGGTCTGCCCGAGCGTTGCTCACCACCCAGCAGAGCGAGATGTCCGTCAGGGAATGTTGCCGACTGGCCCACTGCAGACTGCAGGAGTACGTGCTAAGGGACTCGCTGAAGCTTGGTGCAGCCAACGCCAAGGCTCGGTGGGGGAGGGCCACAGTCTAGGGTCCTTCCGCTGCTGGACATGGGGGGCACAGTATGGTGGAGACGCCCCTCAAATTAAATTAAGGGAAGGTATCCCACACCAGAGGGCCACATGAGTGGCACGGGTGGGGGACAATTTTTGTGGAACTTGAAATGTCAGATGGAAATTTTCGCACTGTGTACACATTGTATATATTTATTACTTGAACAGGGGCCACAGAGTGGCACTGGTGGGGGACTGTTTGGTGAAATTTGACAAATGTAAAAAATTGTACTGGAAAAAGTTTGTATAGTCTCCGAAAATGTCGGATGAATTTTGTTGGAATGGTTCAGAAATTGTATATATTTTCCAATTGAATAAAGTATATTTTGAAATTTAAAAAAAAAAAAAAAAAAGTTAAAGCCGCGCCGGGCGATGGAAGGCCCTGCTCTGGGGTCTTGATGTTGGAGCCCACGGCGGGAGCTGGTAAGTCCCGCGGCCGTTAAGGCCGCGCCGGGCGATGTAAGGCCCCGCCCCGGGTCATTATCAACCCCGCGATTCCAGCGGGAGAAGTTGCCGTTGCGGAAGCCCCGAAAAGCGGTCTCCCACCAGGGACCCGCGAGCTCCCGATGTTACTGTCCACCGGACCTGCGGCTGGAGCCTCCGAAGCTCCGGAGTCTGGTCGCAGCCGTGCACCACCACAGCTCTCCATGCTCCGGAGTCAGGCCGCAGCAGCGCACCACCACAGCTCCTCCTGTTCCGAACTCGGCCGGCTCCGCGACTGGAGCCCCCAGGTCGTTCCGGTTGGAGGCCGCTTCACGGTGCTAGGCCCCAACGACAACGGAGACACGACAGGGCAAAGGTCGGGTCCCCCGTACAGGGAAGAGATTTAAAAGTTTCCGCCACCCCCCGCCCCCCACACATACACAGTTAAAAACAATATAAAAACCACTACAAACTATACACTCAACGGGACAAAATTAAAAATAAATTAAAAAAGGCAGAGGGCGCTGCAAACGTCAGTTGCGCCTCCTCCAAAACAGCTTTTCACTGTACCTCAGGACATGTTACAATTTGGTCTCCTAATTTGAGGAAGGACATCCTTGCGATTGAGGCAGTGCAGCGTAGGTTCACAAGATTGATCCCTGGGATGGCGGGACTGTCATATGAGGAAAGATTGAAAAGACTAGGCTTGTATTCACTGGAGTTTAGAAGGATGAGGGGTGCCTCTTATAGAAACATATAAAATTATAAAAGGACTGGACAAGCTAGATGCAGGAAACATGGTCCCAATGTTGGGCGAGTCCAGAACCAGGGGCCACAGTCTTAGCATAAAGGGTGGGCCATTTAAGACTGAGGTGAGAAAAAACTTTCACCCAGAGAGTTGTGAATTTATGGAATTCCCTGCCACAGAGGGCAGTGGAGGCCAAGTCACTGGATGGATTTAAGAGAGAGTTAGATAGAGCTCTAGGGGCTAGTGGAATCAAGGGATATGGGGAGAAGGCAGGCACGGGTTATTGATTGGGGACGATCAACCATGATCACAATGAATGGCGGTGCTGGCTCGAAGGGCCGAATGGCCTCCTCCTGCACCTATTTTCTATGTTTCTAATAATAAACCTAAATGTAAAACTTACCATATGTAGTAGCCATTTAGCTTAACTCAGTGTGTTATAACTATAACCAGTTACCTTTAAATTATAACTGCCCATAATGATGTAGGTGGGATTTATTATGTAGTTTGAGGCGTGTTTGAAGCTGGGATTCTCGCGCAGACTCTAGTAGTTTTTAGTTTTGAAGAAGCATGGGGGAGAGGTCACAGCTTTCCACCATGCACGAGTTTGACCATGCACCAGTTTGACTACAAGTAAGATCAGAATGTACTTAAACAAGAAGTTTGGATGAATATCTTACTGTTTTTAGTACGACAATAAAGAAACCATTAATTAAGAGACGGTGTTTTGGAAGATTTATCTTTCGGCGGCATTGAATGTCTCGTGGATAGCTCGTGGATGCCTACCGATATAATCTCCCTGTCTAACCCCTGGGTCCTTCTGCACCCACTCCTCTCCATTCACCACGTCACACATCCTTAAAGCAAGACTCCAGTCTGAAAAGACCGCACCCTTTCCCACCCACCCCTCTCCAATCACCAATTCACACCCAATTACCCACACCCTCCGTGCTGCACAACATCACTTCGCCTTCATCAGCAATAAAAATAGAGGAGGTGGAGAGGCTTTTCAGAAGACAGAAAAGCCGGAAATCTCCAGGACTGGACAATGTTTGCCTCTCTACTCTCGAGCTCTGTGCCGAACAACTGGCACTGGTCGACACACACACATTTTCAAACCTGTACAGGCAAAAAGGCAAGGACTTAATGACTACAGGCCTCTCACACTGACCTCTGTAGTCATGAAGACCGTTGAAAGGCTTGTGCTGGCCAAGCTGAAAAATATCACATGGACCCTCTGCTGTTTGCATATCGGGCCAATAGATCTGTGGATGACGCAGTCAACCTGGGACTGCACTTCATCCGCCAGCACCTAGACCACCAGGGGACCTATGTGTGGATTTTGTTTGTTGATTTTAGCTCTGCATTTAACACAATTGTGCCAGAGCTACTGTATATACGTTCTTCTAAAGCTTACCCCCCCCCCCCCCCCCACTCCTAGTCTAGTTCAATAAAAAACACTGACTCAAGCACTGGAAAAAATGAACTTTATTTTTAGATTGAACAGCAAATTCCTCTATACGATACCTAAACCACCGCGGGTTCGATCCTTGTCTCTGCCTGGCCAAGCCCTTCAGCCTCGTGCAAGCAGAAACGCTCCAAAAGGTCACGCAGTCCCAAGCGCTCCTCCACAAGGTCAACATCAATCTAAAATGGGGGCTACCTTATATAGGTCCACGAACCTTGAGGGGCCGAACTACATAGGAGTGGTCACTTTACAGTCCCATCAAACATATGAATTACGTCAAATCATTATTGACAGTTCCCTAAACCAATTACAGAGTCTCCCATACAATGTTTCTTGCAGAAGTTTCTGGAAGGAAGCTAACTAACTGAATATTGCAACATTTACCCTGGAACTCAAAACAATCCTGTCAGGGCTTAGCACTTTGGCCAATCAACAAACAGCAGCGTAACTGTCTTGCAACATTATTTACATTATTTACAATTCTTTTGCAGCAATCCAATCATATCAATGCATTTAAGTTTGTTCGCAGTTTTTATACATTTTATCAATTAAGGGGAAATGAGGAGAACACCTGGATCTTTCACCATCCTGCATATCAGTCTGAAGCTCAGACCAGTCGGAGCCATCCACAGCCTGTAATTTTCCACTGACAAAGGTTAAGCAATTCTGACAAATGCAGGGATTTTGCATTTTATAGTGTCTTCAATTTGGTCAATATTAACATTCCCCCGTTTTATCATTTATGATAACCCTCATCATTAATGATAACTCACAATACAATAACGACTGCTTCACTCAAACAAATGTCCTAACAAAAAGATACTGATGTATTTTCCCAGAACTTCATCAAGCTTCCCGAGTTTTCATGGGTGTGGCTTCACGATTCCCGTCTGATGAGTCTTCAACTCCCGAGTTTTCGTGAGTGCGAATCCCCTCCTTCCGTGTTGCTAGTTCATCTGTGCTGCTAGTTCATCTGTGCTGCTAGTTCATCTGTGCTTGATTCATAATAGAGTTTAGCATTCCTAAGAGAACCTGGGATGAAGTAAGTTAGCAATCCATACCTTCACTGATGCTTTTACAGTGATGGAGATCTACCCATGCATTCCTTCCATCCACTTTCACAGCTGTTGGAGTCATTAGAAGAACCTGTAAGGTCCCTCTCAATGAACCTCCAATCTTTTCCTCACCCAATTCTTGATAAGGACATAGTCTCCAGGTTTCACTTTGATGGGAGTTGCTAACAAAGGCATCTCACTATTGGCTGCTTTTACTCTACAAAGTGAGTCCCTTAAGGCTCTGGTCAAAGCTAGAATGTAGTCAGTCATCTCCACAGTCATATGGTGGAAGTTGATTATTTTCATTGCATTCTGGTTCCAAGGTGTTTCAGGGTCTACCACAAACAATTTCAGCTGGGTTTAATCTAGATTTCCCTACAGGTGTGACTCTCATCTGAAATAGAGCTAATGGGAGTAATTTAATCCATCCAAGTCCAGTCTCTGCCTTCAATTTGGCTTATTTAGTTTTAAGGGTCTGATTTTTTCTTTCTACAAGTCCAGCAGCCTGCAGTCGATAAGCACAGTGTAATTGCTGCTGGATCCCCAGCTGTTCACAAAATTCTTTATTGATTTGTCCAATAAAGTGTGGACCGTTATCTGAACTAAGTCGAATGGGGATACCGAATCTAGGGACAATTTCTCTCATTAACACCGTGACAACAGTAGCCGCTTTGTTATCAAGGGATTGGTAAGCTTCGATCCACTGGCTGAATACATCGACTATGACAAATACATACTTATAACCCTGGCACCTTTCCAATTCGATATAGTCCATCTGCAATGTCTCAAACTGGCCCATAGGCAATGGTGTTTTTTCCCTCTTAGCTTCCTATTCCTTTCCCTGGATTGTATTTCAGGCAGAACAGGCAATTACTGCTTACCTTCTGAGCTAAAGATTGTAGTTTTGGATGCCACCAAGTAGCTAATAGAGTGTCCCCTACTGCCCTTGCACCACAATGGATTGCATAGTGCATGCACTCGATAACCCATACTGCCATATGAATCTGTTATGCAGGTCTGCCCTGCTGCAGTGGTCCATAGTCCAGTTATACAATCCAGTACACATCCCAGTTGTCTCCACCTTTCCTTATCTCCTTCAGTAGCCTCCTCCTGTAATTGAACAATTTCTTGGATGGTTGGCATCAGTCTCTCCGAGGGGGACGTTAGTTACACTTGTAGTCATCATTTTGGGTACCACCATCTTTCGTTCCCATGATACTTTCTTAGCTACTAAGTTGGCATTACAATTCCTGATATCTACTGGAGTCTGTCCTTTAGCGTGGGTGCTACATTTCATAACAGAAATGTGTCTGGGTAGAATTAAGGCCTTTAATAAATCTGTCACCAATTATTTATTTGAAATTTGAGTTCCTGCGGAAGTTAGAAACCCCTTATTTTTCCATAATTGTCAAAAATCATGCATCACTCCAAATGCATGCCGAGAATCAATGTAAATATTTACTTTAACATTTTCCCCAATAATACAAGCCCAATTCAAAGCAAATAAAATTCAGCTTGCTGTGCTGAATAAGGTGACTCAAAGGCAGCTGCTTCTACAATCTCCGCTTTCTGATTAACAATTGCATACCCAGACAATCTCTCACTCCACGGTCCAATAGATGCGCTCCCGTCCACATACAATGTGTTGTCAGAGTCCTCTATGGGTGCATCCCTCAAGTCCCCTCTCACTGATGTTTCATCCTCTGTGACAAATAGACAGTCATGTCCTGCTTCTGATTGCTTTTCTGGTGGTGAAATAAGAAAAGAGATTGAGTTAATGAATGTACAATGTCTGAACTGCAGTTTCGGGTTGTTCAAAAGATAGATCTCATACTTATTTTGGCGAGCCATTGTTAAGTGCTGTGTTTGAAGCTGCCCCAACAATGCCGATACTGAATGTGAACTGTAAACTACAATCTATTGCTGGAGTGTCAAATTAGCAGCTGATTGTAAACTATTATATATTACAGTTAATATTTGAGTGCAAAGTGGATCTCTCCTGGCAACCAGATCTAATTTAGAGGAGTCATAAGCAACTGGTCTATGTCTATTCCCATATATGACTAAGATACTGTGTAGTATATGTATAGTATATAGTATATGTATAATAATAATAATAATAAATTTTATTTATGGGCGCCTTTCAAGAGTCTCAAGGACACCTTACAAAAATTTAGCAAGTAGAGGAAAAACATGTAAGCGGAATGAAATAAATAGTAGAGACATGACTAGTACACAAATTAAAGAGAATTCAATTCAAAACACAATATGAGGCAATTCAAGCACAGATGAAAAGGGAGGGGGACGTGGGGCTAAGGATAGGCAGAGGTGAAGAGATGGGTCTTGAGGCGGGACTGGAAGATGGTGAGGGACACGGAATTGCGGATCAGTTGGGGGAGGGAGTTCCAGGGCCTGGGAGCTGCCCTGGAGAAGGCTCTGTCCCCAAAACAGCGGAGGTTGGACTTGTGGATGGAGAGGAGACCGGCTGATGTGGATCTGAGGGACCGTGAGGGTTGGTAGGGGGAGAGGAGGTCAGTGAGATATGGGGGTATAGTATAGTAGATGAGGGTTTTTTCTTTTCTTTTTTTTTTTTTTTCACTCTTTTTTGTATGGCTTTGTAAATATTTGATTAGTGTATAAATGTAAATAATTTGGTGTGCATATAGCTGCTGGTGTACACATGGTGTACATATAACTGCTAAATTTGTATCAGATAATTACAAGCAGTTGAATAAGGGGCGGGAATGAATAAGCTTTGGCTTCTTCCTGCTCCTTTTCGGACACATACGATTTCATTTATTTATAGATATTGTTTATGACACTTTATAAATATTCTTGTTTTGTTTTTTGTATGCTGTTTCACACTTGCTTTTTATTCTTTTATTCTGATCGAAATAAAGAAATTAAATAAAAATAAAATAATTTAAAAAATGTTTTTGAGTCAGAACTGAAGTTGCACATTCAGATAAAATGGTGCAATAGAGCTGAAAGGGTTGGTCATATAATGGTCTTCCCAACGCCGGAGCTTGCATCAGCGATCTTTTTAGGTTTTTGAAGGCCTCTTGTGCTTTCTTTGTTAATTTGAATTCGCCCTACTTATAGTATAGGCTCCTTGGTTTCCAGAGCGATGTTTGGGATCCAGGGTCTACAATAATTGACCATGCCAAGCCATTGCCTCATTTGTTTGGCTTCTTTTGGAACTGGAAATTCGGAGATTGGTTCAAGTCTTTTCTCGAGACTCCTTTCGGTTGTTGAAATTATCTATATATACTATTAAAACTCTGTGGCTGCCGCCTGCCGTCCGGCTGCCGCCTGCCGTCCGGTTGCCTTTCTGCCTTTGATTCATTGCCACGCCGAATCCAGACACTCAATCGCCGGGATCTTTTCCATTTCGGTAGAGATTTCACTTTTCTTTCTAAGTATCCGCTCCTCATTACATTTCATCGTGTTTAAGTACACGTTTTTAATCAAATCCTTCTCCTACCTGCAACAGTAAGGTAAGGGAACTTCGTTCCATACTTACCTTTTTTCTACAGAAGGCTGTTGAAAGCTGGCGGGGGAGGAGTCTGCAAGCAGCAGGCAGCCAGCAACGGCCAGTGGCACGACAGTCTCCCTTAGCGGGAGTCCGTGCGTCTTCAGCTCCGACTCCGGAGCCGTCAGTCCGACAAACTCGGACAACAGCCCCGAGGACGCTACATGGGTCCGTGGAGCTGCGGAAATCACAGCGGGAGGAAGGACGTTCCTCCCGAAACGGCAGGTTGAGAACCAGCAACACAGGTAAGAGATTTCCTTACCTTTTTCTTCATTGCAGGAAGGCTCCCGAGCTGCCGCTGAACAGCAGCAGGCAGCCAGCAACGGACGTCGGCACCACCATCTCCCATAACGGGGGCGGTTGCCAAACTTCACCCCAAACGGGTGGAGGAAATCGGAGCCAACAACCCACAACGACAGTGGGTTGTATTTGTGCTCTGTCCCCTTTTTTTTTTAATATTAGGGGACAAAAGGAGATTGCGCTCCTGCCGTGGCTAAGCCAGGTGGAGTAAGCGCAACAGGGGACTACAGCTGCGGCCGGAATCGGCTCCCGTAATGGGAATAGCTGTTCCCGACTGTTACGACTCCCGAATGCAGGTACTTCAGAGCCACGTAACACAAGTCAAAAACCAGGTTCAGGTTCAAAAACAGTTTTAATTATTCCCTGGAACACAAAACTCAAACCTGATATAAACAACCCAGTCAAGGGATATGGATAAACCGACAAACAATTTAACAATGCTCCAGCCAACCACACCATGGGCCGTCGAACCGGAGATTCCAAAACTTGCCCAAAGAGATACAACCCTGAAACCAAAATACATGTAAACTCCAAGGTCAGCCCTTATCCGTCCCAATACAATATCTATCAACAAGGAATGGTGAAAATACACAAAGTTCTATGCCATGTGGTCAGGCTGCCTCGGCCCCCACCAACAGACTGCTTCAGTCAGAGTCCACGACGAAGAGAAGGAATTCTGGGAAGCTCTGGTCTTTATACTCCAGATGAGTCACCCGTCACCTGACGCAGCTGGGCCAATCGGGTACAGGAGCCTTTGACCCCTCGATTCCAGACTCACAGCCACGAGGCCTGTACTTGGGATAGAAACAGAGAAGTAAGTACATAGCATTCACCAGGGGGGGGAAGCGCCTAACACCGACTTTCGCTCCCGACTCGCTCCCGCACCGGGCCGGGTGGGAGAGGGAGCAAAACTAATGTTTTCCCTGCGCTAGGTCTGTACAGGAGGGGAAGCTGGACAAAGGAGTGTCCACAGTGCTGCTAGTGAAGCTGGCTGGGGAAGACAGCGGAGTCGCAGGTAGCCGGCAGCAGCAGCCAAAGGCACGTTTATCTCCCGTTATAAGGAGAGCAGTGCCGACTTTTGGTCCCGCGCCGGCCAGAACACCACGGCCGGGTGGGAGACCATTCAAATGGGGCCGTTGACTTGACCAGTCATTAACGGCAGGAGACGGGGTGGAACGACGCTCACCCATAGCAACGATTTAAACTTGGACCTGCAGGTAAGAGCTGCGGTCTTTTTTTGCATTTCTATGCTGATTGCAGGTGCAGAAACAACGGGCTGCGACAAAGCTGGTGGGCTAGATGGGATCAGCTGTGCCAGATGTCCTCCACACCGGCCATATCCACTCCACGGAAGGACAGTAAGGACAAAGCTGGAGAAGGAGGACCGTGGAGCAGCGGGCAGCCAGCAGCAGCCAGCGGCACTTGGATCACCCGTAGTGGGATCAGCTGTGCCCGATGTCACCTCTGCACCGGCCAGATCCACGCGGCAGGGCGGAAAGGCTAGACACAAAACAAACAAGGTCGTGGACTCAGAGGAGTCCGACTTTGAATCACCGCCGGCGGCCAGCGCCCAAGAGCGCTGGAGCCGGATGGAGCGGTGTATGGAGCTTTGCTCCAACGTGACAGACTCCGGGACATGGAGTCGGGTCACTGTGGGCCCTATGATAACCCACAGCAGTACCTCTTTAAGGGCTGCACAGTGCTTCTAACTCATCAGAGGGAAGCACTGCGGGTCAGTTCTGGCTGACCTGGAAGAGGGGTCCGCAGAAGGAAAGACAAGTGTGCAGGGGGTGCAGGAACAAGAGAACCTACTGGAACCCACTACGGCCAAAGACAGCACCCCCACGCACCCACCAGCAGAACTGGTGAAAGCTCGAAGGACCGGTACTCAAAAACATGAGTCTTTTAGGCCATGGCCCAGGCCGGCCTTCTTGGAAGATGCGGGGACCTCCAACACAAACCAACCGTAAATCCAGACCCCAGCGCTACAACAGCGAAGAACCTACAAAAAGGTAAACCTGCCACTGCTAACTATGGAGGTAGGTGGGTCTGGTTCCCTACAAACAGTGGGCACGGAGATTGGGTGGAGATAACACTCTCTTCTGAATGCATAAAGCATGATAACAACCGATATCTACATCTTAAGCAGTATCCAGGGATATACAATAGAGTTTATACACAAGTATAGCCCTCCAGTTCAACATATACTGAACTGAATGTTCGTGCTTTCTGATAAAAGAAATCAAAAGCGCAAGCTGAACTGAAGCGGCTTTACATAAAAGGTGTAATTGAGAAAACTCAACACGAACCATTAAAATTCGTGTCCGATATATAAACAAAAAGATGATGGTCATCGCATCATCATAGATCTAACAAAATAGATACCTTTGTTACTGCTTAACAATTAATTCCCAAAGGTTACTTCAATGGCCAGCATCATTTTTAAAGATGCTTACTATTCAGTGCCTATACGAGGTGACCACAGATGTTACTTAAATTCAACTGGATGGGACAACTCTAGCAGTATAAAGCACTGCCAAATGGGTTATCATCAACCCAGGCTGTTCACAAAAAATTTTGAAACCAGCCCAAGCGTTTCTACGGAAACATATACACATGGTCATGGCATATTTAGATGACATACTCATTATGTGCAAAAACTTTGGAATTGGCCAAACAAACTGTAACAGCCACAAAAAAATTATTTGTGGAACTGGGATTCATTTCATCCAGTTAAATCTAAACTAACGTCTTCCACTACTATGGACTACCTGGGGTTTCACCATTGACTCAGTTCACATGTCGGTGACTCTGCCTAAGGGAAAGGCTACAGATTTAATAGAGGCTTATAAAAACCTCACTGACATCAGCAAACCATCCATCAGATTGGTAGCCAAAGTAATTGGCATAATGATGGCTGCCTTTCCAGCCACACAATTTGGACCTCTACATTACCAAAACATACAGAGAGCAAAAAACAAGCACTCTAAATTATGCAGGTTACTTTGACAGATCTGTGAAACTACCAATCAAGCTAAAATGGAACTAAAATGGTGGATAGATAACTCTGGCCTTGTTCCTATCCAAGCATTGTCAGTAACCTTTTTCATGGTACTACAAACTGATGCCAGTACAATTGGTGCGGAGCCACCAATACCAATACCACCGTGGTAGCATACATTAACCACAGGGTGGAAACAAATCGACATCATGTGACAATCTGGCCATACAAATTGGCAATGGTGTCTCCAGAAAGATATTTGGATATCAACCACTTATCTACCAGGAAGACTAAATTCAGTGGCAGACACCAGGTCCCAGTTATCAAGTTATGTTACACAGGAACCAGACCCTGGGGCAGCGGCGACAGATGCATTTTTCGCTGCATTGGAGGGGAGGGGAAATTGTTTATTTACGCATTCCCTCCTTTCCTGCCTCATCAGTCGGGTATTAAGGAAATACAACAGACTCTGCATCTGGAATTGGTAGTACCCGATTGGCCTACACAACCATGGTTCCCAGTGGTATCAAACATGGAATCAGAGACATGAACATACCATCTGTTCTGGAATATCTGGCAGGCCTCCACTACGATGAGGGGCTCAGTTACAGTGCCATCAACTGCGCCAGAAGTGCCCTATCGACTTACCTATGGCAGGGGACAGACCATTACACTGTTGGGACTGACCCACTGGTACAAAGCCTATGAGGAGTACCAGATACTCCCATATATGGGATGTGAGTATAATCCTGGAGATGCTCAGGAGTGGTCTCCAGCAACAGTTCTGTCCTTACACAGACTGACATTAAAACGGTCATGCTAATGGTATTGGTCACGGCACAGAGGATACAGTCACTGCAAAACAAGACTGGACAACATGACTTCCTCAACGGAAAATATTATGTTTCATATTTATGAGATAGTAAGCAGAACAGAAAAAGGGATCAGCAGGCCTCTATATACAATTAGGTCATACCCAACAGATGACCATCTGTGTATAATAAAACATATGTCGTTACACATGGAGAAAACGAATATCCTAAGAGGCAATGAAAAGGCACATTTTTTATCAGCCACTAGCAACCACACCAAGAATGACGGTCCAGACCTTCTCAAGATGGCTGAAACAGTTGCTAAACACAGGCTGGGGTGGATACTAAAAATTTTTAAATCTCTCTCCACCAGGGCTGCAGCTACATCGGCAGCGATACAGTTGGATGTACCAATGGACCAAATCCTCAAGGCAGCAGGATGGTCTGGAGGGGAAAAACATTCCAATTATTTGTAATAAACCAGTAATGAAACCTGGAACATTTGCAGAAACAATTTAAGTTCTGTAAATTAATTTAAACCCATATAAAGGGGTTATAAACTTGTGTTAAAAATGTTATGATTTCAATGTCGAATTCATGTCCAAATTATGTTAACACAATCCTCCCAACAGTCAAGGCAGACGTGATGCATGGACTCGTTCCACGGCATGAAATCACAGAGCTTTAATATCTTCACGTAGTCACTCACGTGACTCCGAAGTAAAATAGTAAGATTTTGAAGTTTGATCTGTATTTTATGAAGAGTTACGATGAGGGATTACGTGCCCTCCGCTCCCACCCAGATCATATACTTAACTGGTACCTCTTCTCTAATCTTACTATGTTTAGTCATTACAGTTATCTATGATTCCACACCGCTGCTTTGAAGAATGACACGCATGCGCCTGGCGGGCTTCTTCACGTAATCCCTCATCGTAACTCCTCATAAAATACAGATCAAACTTCAAACTGGTAAATTCTCGTTTAATCTTACTATTCTCTGCCTCAGAGGGCGGTGGAGGCTGGTTCTCTGGATACTTTCATGAGAGAGCTAGATAGGGCTCTTAAAAATAGCGGAGTCAGGGGATATGGGGAGAAGGCAGGAACGGGGTACTGATTGGGGATGATCAGCCATGATCACATTGAATGGCGGTGCTGGCTCGAAGGGCCGAATGGCCTACTCCTGCACCTATTGTCTATTGTCTATTGTCTATTGATCTCTGGGGTCTCTCCATTCTCTTTGGTCTTGGAAATTTCTTCTGTGACCCCTTTTTCATTCCTTTCTATATTTTGGCACTCCCTACTCCAGTGACCTATCCCTCCACAAGTGTAACACTGGCCCACTCCTGATGATCGGTATTTCCTCAAACCTGGTCTCTGGGAGACTGGCTCTGGGGCAGGTATTTCTCGGTGATATCGGTCTAAATATTCAGGGACTCTAATTTCTCCCAATCCGTAATTTGCTGGTAGAAACATAGAAACATAGAAAATAGGTGCAGGAGTAGGCCATTCGGCCCTTCGAGCCTGCACAGCCATTCAATATGATCATGGCTGATCATCCAACTCTGTATCCTGTACCTGCCTTCTCTCCATACCCCCTGATACCTTTAGCCACAAGGGCCACATCTAACTCCCTCTTAAATATAGCCAATGAACTGTGGCCACAACTACCTTCTGTGGCAGAGAATTCCAGAGATTCACCACTCTCTGTGTGAAAAATGTTTTTCTCATCTCGGTCCTAAAATGCTTCTCCCTTATCCTTAACCTGTGACCCCTTGTTCTGGACTTCCCCAACATCGGGAACAATCTTCCTGCATCTAGCCTGTCCAACCCCTTAAGAATTTTGTAAGTTTCTATAAGATCCCCCCTCAATCTTCTAAATTCTTGCGAGTACAAGCTGAGTCTATCCAGTCTTTCTTCATTTGAAAGCCCTGCCATCCCAGGAATCAGTCTGGTGAACCTTCTCTGTACTCCCTCTATGGCAAGAATGTCTTTCCTCAGATTTGGAGACCAAAACTGTACACAATACTCCAGGTGCGGTCTCACCAAGACCCTGTACAACTGCAGTAGAACCTCCCTGCAGGTTCTCAGGGTACCCATGGTTCAGGATCAGATTCTGGCACTTCTTTTCTGATTGCATATTCAGTCTTTTGTTTTATTGCAGGCGGAATCTCCTGCAATAAGACATAAAGAGGGCTTCTTTATGTCCCTCCAATGACACCCTACAGCCTGGGCCATTTGGCTGGCACTATTTTCTGTCCAATCCATGTTATTTGTTTTAATGGATTCCGCTACGTTAGTGGGAAGGCAATTCAATAAGATGGCACAATATTGTGGGGAAATTACTCCGTTTCGATCATTTAAGTCACCCGATTGATCCATATATAATTCGTAGAATCGTTCTAAAAATTCATCAGCTCCCTCTCCCTTTTTTAGTCTTTCATCTAGGATTCTGGCTAAGTCAATCGGCTTTTAAAGAGTATTTGCAAGGGCCATTAAAACAGCCTCTTCCCTTGCACTGTTGTCCGCTACTGTGGAGAGGGTTAGCAGCGTGAAGATCCTGGGGAGTTCACCTGGCGGACGACCTGACCTCAACGACCAACACCACAGCAGTCATCAAAAGAGCACAGCAGCGGCTTCACCCCCTCCGGAGACTCAAAAAAGCAGGTCCCCCCCCACTGTTCACCTAACGACCTTCTACAGGGGGACCATTGAGAGCATACTGACCTACGGCATCACTTCCTGGTTTGGGAGCTGCAAGGCTTATGAACAAAGACAGCTAAACAGGATAGTGAAGACAGCCAGTAGGATCATTGGTGCCCCACTCCCTTTCCTGTTGGAGATCTATCAGAAGAGTAGCATCCGCAGAGCCATCTCCATCATTAAGGACCCTTACCATCCATCCCACCACATCTTCTCCATTCTGCCATCTGGGAGGAGGTACAGGAGTATCAGCTACAGAACCAGCAGGATGCTAAACAGCTTCTTCCCACAAGTAATAAAAATGGTTAACGGACTGTGTCCCCTCCCCATACACATCTAACCTCACCCAAACGTTAGTGGGAAGGCAATTCAATAAGATGGCACAATATTGTGGGGAAATTACTCCGTTTCGATCATTTAAGTCACCCGATTGATCCATATATAATTCGTAGAATCGTTCTAAAAATTCATCAGCTCCCTCTCCCTTTTTTAGTCTTTCATCTAGGATTCTGGCTAAGTCAATCGGCTTTTAAAGAGTATTTGCAAGGGCCATTAAAACAGCCTCTTCCCTTGCACTGTTGTCCGCTACTGTGGAGAGGGTTAGCAGCGTGAAGATCCTGGGGAGTTCACCTGGCGGACGACCTGACCTCAACGACCAACACCACAGCAGTCATCAAAAGAGCACAGCAGCGGCTTCACCCCCTCCGGAGACTCAAAAAAGCAGGTCCCCCCCCACTGTTCACCTAACGACCTTCTACAGGGGGACCATTGAGAGCATACTGACCTACGGCATCACTTCCTGGTTTGGGAGCTGCAAGGCTTATGAACAAAGACAGCTAAACAGGATAGTGAAGACAGCCAGTAGGATCATTGGTGCCCCACTCCCTTTCCTGTTGGAGATCTATCAGAAGAGTAGCATCCGCAGAGCCATCTCCATCATTAAGGACCCTACCATCCATCCCACCACATCTTCTCCATTCTGCCATCTGGGAGGAGGTACAGGAGTATCAGCTACAGAACCAGCAGGATGCTAACAGCTTCTTCCCACAAGTAATAAAAATGGTTAACGGACTGTGTCCCCTCCCCATACACATCTAACCTCACCCAACTTTGACAGCTAGACACCTGTCAAGGTAAGTCACTGTTCGGGTTGAATGTCGTTTTTAGATCAATTTAGGTCTATTTTAGATAAGATAATTTTTAATTTGTATGTATTTATTTCTGTTTTTATTAATTGCACTGACAAAACTGATGAGAAACAATTTTTCGTTTCTTCTGCGTACGTATGAAACGACAATAAAGTTAGTACTAATACTGAATATTATATTCGCTCGAGGTTCGTGCGACGGATGTCCTAGAATTGTCAGGAACCTGGTGTGTTCGCTTGGGGTAAGTATTTGCTGGATCACTGCCCATACATCTCGGCAGTCAGCGAGATATACGCGCTTTGTAGTTCTTAGATGATCCACAAAGGAAGCAGGTGATTTTCTACGATCGGGTATTGGACTTAAAATGGCCATCATCTCGTTGGGCTTCCGTGGGGTATAAACACTTATTGCACTCACTACATTGGCTGGATCAAAAGAAGGATTAGGCATTTCCCTAACAGGGAACTGCCTATGGGTTGTTTGTTTTGTTTTCTTACTTTCTGCCATATCAAGATCTATCTTGGTATCTTCAATTATTGCCTCAACCCCAGATGTATCTTCTCCTTCACTAGGGGGTACTTTCTAAATGACTCCTTTCTTCTCTCCCTGCTCATTCAACTCGTCTAGGTTTAAGCTCGCAAAAATACCCTGGCTTCTGTACCCTTCTTCTATTTTCTTTGTCCTGAACTACTTGAGTTTTCTTTCTAGTTTGGCTTCTTAGAAACATAGAAAATAGGTGCAGGAGGAGGCCATTCGGCCCTTCGAGCCAGCACCGCCATTCATTGTGATCATGGCAGATCGTCCCCAATCAATAACCCGTGCCTGCCTTCTCCCCATATGTCTTGATTCCACAAACCCCTAGAGCTCAATCTAACCCTCTCTTAAATCCATCCAGTGATTTGGCCTCCACTGCCCTCTGTGGCAGGGAATTCCACAAATTCACAACTCTCTGGGTGAAAAAGTTTTTTCTCATCTCAGTTCTCAATAAAGTTTGAATCTGAATCTGAATCTGAATCTCAGTTTTAAATGACCTCCCCTTTATTCTAAGACTGTGGCCCCTGGTTCTGGACTCACCCAACATTGGGAACATTTTTCCTGCATCTAGCTTGTCCAGTCCTTTTATAATTTTATATGTTTCTATAAGATATCCCCTCATCCTTCTAAACTCCAGTGAATACAAGCCTAACTCCAGTGAATACTTGTACCGTGAACTCTCAGACTATCTATTATTAATGGAGCGGTCGGGTTAAGGAATCCTGTGCTACAGAATCTGATTATCTATTCTGTTCGCAAGCTACACAATGCGTATCTGAAGCGCGGGGAAGGTAAGAAGAATAAGGTGGGGTCGTGGATCTCTACTTCTAACACTTCCCCAATCTTCTAAATACTCATCGTCATTCCCCTCAAAACTAACGCCAACCATCGGGTCCTCAAGCTCGAGATTTACTGGTGCCCGTTTCACTTTGGAAGATTTCCTTCTTACCTTATCTTTAATACTTTCAGGCTCCTCTCTCAAGATGCCTGGAGGTCGGTACGCTTCAGTATCCTTCAATTTTATCCCCCGCTTCAGAGTGGCTTCCTTCCAACTTGCCATTCTTTCAGCGTTTCTATTCGCTTTTCGCTCCTCATAATAGTTTTTCCACAATCCAATTAATTGCCTCGTCACTATCACCGCATTGCCAGATAATCTACTCAATGTACTTCAATCCCTTCAATGTACCATATAATAACTACAGCACGGAAACAGGCCATCTCGGCCCTTCTAGTCCGTGCCAAACGCTTACTCTCACCTAGTCCCATCTACCTGCACTCAGACCATAACCCTCCATTCCTTTCCCGTCCATATACCTATCCAATTTATTTATAAATGATAAAATCAAACCTGCCTCCACCACTTCCACTGGAAGCTCATTCCACACAGCTACCACTCTCTGAGTTAAGAAGTTCCCCCTCATGTTACCCCTAAACTTCTGTCCCTTAATTCTCAAATCATGACCTCTTGTTTGAATCTTCCCTACTCTCAATGGAAAAAGCTTATCCACGTCAACTCTGTCTATCCCTCTCATCATTTTAAAGACCTCTATCAAGTCCCCCCTCAACCTTCGGCGCTCCAAAGAATAAAGACCTATCTTGTTCAACCTTTCTCTGTAACTTAGGTGCTGAAACCCAGGCAACATTCTAGTAAATCTCCTCTGTACTCTCTCTATTTTGTTGACATCTTTCATAATTTGGCGACCAAAATTGTACACCATACTCCAGAATTGGCCTCACCAATGCCTTGTACAATTTTAACATTACATCCCAAATTCTATACTCAATGTTCTGATTTATAAAGGCCAGCACACCAAAAGCTTTCTTTACCACCCTATCTACATGAGATTCCACCTTCAGGGAACTATGCACAGTTATTCCTAGATCCCTCTGTTCAACTGCATTCCTCAATTCGCTACCATTTACCATGTAGGTCCTATTTTGATTTGTCCTGCCAAGATGTAGCACCTCACACTTATCAGCATTAAACTCCATCTGCCATCTTTCAGCCCACTCTTCCAAATGGCCAAAATCTCTCTGTAGACTTTGAAAATCGCCTTCATTATCCACAACACCACCTATCTTAGTTTCATCTGCATACTTACTAATCCAATTTACCACACCATCATCCAGATCATTGATGTATATGACAAACAACAGTGGACCCAACACAGATCCCTGAGGCACCCCACTAGTCACCGGCCTCCAACCTGACAAACAGTTATCCACCGTTACTCTCTGGTATCTCCCATTCAGCCACTGTTGAATCCATCTTGCTACTCCACTATTAATACCCAACAACTATAACCTTCTTAACCAACCTTCCATGTGGAACCTTGTCAAAGGCCTTACTGAAAAGTCCATATAGACAACATCCACCGCTTTACCCTCATCAATTTCCCTAGTAACCTCTTCAAAAAATTCAAGAAGATTAGTCAAACATGACCTTCCAGGCACAAATCCATGTTGACTGTTCCTAATCAGACCCTGTTTATCCAGATGATTATATATATTATCTCTAAGTATCCTTTCCATTAATTTGCCCACCACTGACATCAAACTAACTGGTCTATAATTGCTAGGTTTACCAACGCCGCCCTCGGGCCATAATTCGCTCCCTAATTCTATATTTAATTCTCCGGAAAGATTTCTCAATCGTTCAGCACTCTGTGGAAATTCTCTGCATATTAATTGTAATGGACTTTCGGAATCGGCAGTCATATCTCATTCCACGTGATTCCCCATTCTTTTGGACAATGGAAGCAACTCCTTAGCCACTCACACCTTCTTAACAATTCACCCCTTGTCTCAATCTCCGAGACTACCAAGCTCGATCCCGAACAATGGCCAACGGCTCCGAAACGCTAGCAGTCTCGCACCTCTTTCAATGCAATCGCATAATCAATCTTTCCAATCTACTATTCATTCCAATCTAATAATCACAAAATTATTCTATTGTCTCCCATAAATCCACACAATTGCAACTCAACAATTTGACCAATCCTCAATCTTCCAAAGATCAAGGTGCTCCAGGGAACAATCAAACACAATCAAACACGTTCCCGCAGCCCGTTATCTATACCGAGAGCAACCTCAATCTAAACACATGCAAATGACACAAGCAAAACCGAATACAGAAAAGAAATCATACCACTTATTATTATCATACAAAACCACACTCCTATACAAACCACAACCATTCATCTAATATCGCATTCATTAACCGTACAGTTCCAAAAACAAATCACACTGTATTTTAATCCCTCCTCTAAGTGGTTCCTTTACCTCGAGTTCTCTTATCAAAACTGGTTCATTGGACAACACTAAATCCAGAATTGCCTTTTCTCTGGCCGGCTCCAATACAAGCTGCTCTAAGAATCCATCTCGGAGGCATTCTACAAACTCCCTTTCTTGGGGTCCTGAACCAATCTGATTTTCCCAGTCTATCTGCATATTGAAATCCCCCATTACCGTTGTTACATGCCAGTTTTAACTCCTGCTGCAACTTACACCCTACATCCAGGCTACTATTTGGGGGTCTGTAGATAACACCAATTAGTGTCTTCTTGCCTTTGCAATTCCTCAACTCAATCCACAGTAACTCTACCTCGTCAGTCCCTATGTCTTCCCTCCCAAGGGACTGAATTCCATCCTTCACCAGCCGAGCTACCCCCCCTCCTCTGCCCACCTGCCTGTCCTTTCTATAGGATGTATAACCCTGAATATTAAGTTCCCAGGCCCGATCCTCCTGCAGCCACGTCTCAGTAATCCCCACAATGTCATATCTACCAACCTCTAACTGAGCCTCAAGCTCATCTACTTTACTTCTTATACTTCGCGCATTCATATACAATACTTTTAATTCCTTACACATCTCACCTTTCACATCGATCCCTATTACACGTGGCCATACTCTCCTATCCCTTTGTGAGCTTTCTTTCCCATTAATTCTGGGGTCATTAACCATCCCTTTACTCCCTTTCCCTTTAACTCCGTCCTTGACTATCCCGTTTGACATCCCCCCACCCCACTTATTCAGTTTAAAATCACCTGTGTAGCAGTGGCAAACCTGCCTGTCAGAATGCTGGTCCCCCACCTGTTAAGATGCAATCCGTCCCTTTTGTACAGTTCCCCCTTACTCCAAGAGATCCCAGTGATCTAAGAATCTAAATCCCTGCCCCCTGCACCAGTTCCTCAGCCACACATGCAGGTCCCATATCTCCCTGTTCCTGCTCTCGCCAGCACGAGGAACTGGAAGCAAACCGCAGATACCCAGTCTTCTGTCCTGACAGCTTCTAAGTGGGTGAACCTGTTCACAAGATGTACCACACCCGGGGACCTTTGCATTCCCCGTTTCCTTCCCTTTCTCACCGTCACCCACCTTCTCTCTTCCAGTACCTTAGGTGTAACAATCTTACTGTAGGACTTGTCGAGGAACGACTCAGTTTCTCGGACAAACCTGAGGTCATCCACTTGCTTCTCCAGTTCCCCAACACGGTCCTTCAGGAGCTGTACCTGGATGCACTTCTCACATTTGTAGCAGCCAGAGGCACCAGCGGTGTCCTTGACCTCCCACATACCGCAAGCATCACACTGAATCAGCTTGCTTGTCATCTCCTTCTTTCATCTCTCCCTCTCCAGCGTTTGGTGTGGCATCCTCCCTCAGCCTCCTCGCCGAAGACTCGCAGCCAATGACTCACATTTTACTAATGAAGAACTCAACCATATTATGGTCACTCTTGCCCAAGGGGCCACGCACAACAAGACTGCTAACTAACCCTTCCTCATTACTCAATACCCAATCTAGAATAGCCTGCTCTCCCGTTGGTTCCTCTACATGTTGGTTTAGAAAACTATCCCGCATGCATTCCAAGAAATCCTCTTCCTCAGCACCCCTGCCAATTTGATTCACCCAATCTATATGTAGATTGAAGTCACCCATTATAACTGTGTACCAGAGTACTGCCCTGCCGACTACAAAATTCCGAAGGTTCAGAATACACTGAGTAGTACGTAAACTGGCGTTACGGCCGCCATCCTGGAATACAAAACTCGACTTCTGTTATGCCGCTCGCAGATGCCGAGTCCAGAACCAGGGGCCACAGTTTAAGAATAAGGAGTAAGCCATTTAGAACGGAACACCTTTTCTCACAGAGAGTGGTGAATGTGGAATTCTCTGCCTCAGAGTGCGGTGGAGGCAGGTTCTCCGGATGCTTTCAAGAGAGAGCTAGATAGGGCTCTTAAAAATAGTGGAGTCAGGGGATATGGGGAGAAGACAGGAACGGGGTACTGATTGGGGATGATCAGCCTTGATCACATTGAATGGCGGTGCTGGCTCGAAGGGCCAAATGGCCTACTCTTGCACCTATTGTCTATTGTAATATAAAGACACAACCGTCACACAAAATGTATTTGTGTATTCTGATGCCATTTTTGGAAACTTGTCATCAAAGTGCTATCTTTTCTTATATTTGTTGTTGATACTATGTCAGTCATGAACCCAATAAAGTGCTTGTCAAGGAATTTGAAATTTGACCCCATATGTCATATTTTTGTGTGCAGCTTTGTAAATTCTATATATTTATATATATATTTATATCTATCTATCTATCTCTCACCCCCTACCCTGCTCTCCTTTCCCTCTCAACTCTATCCCGTTTCCTCCCCCTCCTTCCCCTCTTCTCCCCCCCCCCCCCCCGCAAACGCCGTTGGGGAAACAGACCCAACGGGACTGCACTTGGTCTAGTCTATCTTTAAAACTGTGTGCCTGTCGCCTGCCGTCCGTCCGTCCGGATCCCTTTCTGCCTTTCGATTCGTTCCCATCGTGCTATGTCACAATGTCCGATGCTCGCAGATGTCCAATCGCAATGCCCGATGCTCGCAGACGTCCAATCGGAATGGATCCATTTACATGGCCGGCTACCGACCGCATTTCTTCCTTTGATTCCCTGCAACTCCGAAACCAGACGCAGAATCGCCGACATCTTTTCCATTTCGGTAGAGATTTCACTTTTCTTTCTAAGTATCCGCTCCTCATTACATTTCGTCGTGTTAAGTACACGTTTTTAATCAAATCCTCCCCCCCCCCCCCCCCCCCCCAATATTTCAAAAATAAACTGGCTTCTCACCCATAGAAGCAGCCCCAGCCCCAGCCCCTGGTGAACGTTCCATCGTGTGATGTCACAATGCCCAATGCTCACAGATGTCCAATCGGAATGGATTCATTTACATATGCCTTTGCAGGAGCCCCAGCCAATGGTAAACGTTCCATCGTGTGATGTCACAATGCCCAATGTTCAAAGACATTCTTGCCATAGAGGGAGTACAGAGAAGGTTCACTAGACTGATTACTGGGATGTCAGGACTTTCAAATGAAGAAAGACTGGATAGACTCGCCTTGTACTCGCTAGATTTTAGAAGATTGAGGGGGTATCTTATAGAAACGTATGACATTCTTAAGGGGTTGGATAGGCTAGATGCAGGAAGATTGTTCCGGATGTTGGGGAAGACCAGAACAAGGGGTCACAGTTTAAGGATAAGGGGGAAATCCTTTAGGACAGAGATGAGAAAAACATTTTTCACACAGAGAGTGGTGAATCTCTGGAATTCTCTGCCACAGAAGGTAGTTGAGGTCAGTTCATTGGCTATATTTAAGAGGGAGTTAGATGTGGCCCCTGTGGCTAAAGGGATCAGGGGGTATGGAGAGAAGGCAGGTACATGATACTGAGTTGGATGATCAGCCATGATCATATTGAATGGTGGTGCAGGCTCGAAGGGCCGAATGGCCTACTCCTGCACTTAATTTCTATGTTTCTCTCTCGTCACGCCTCTCCCTCTCCCACCCATCACTCTCTCCCCCACCCCCTTCCCTCTCTACCCCACCCCCTTCCCTCTCTCCCCCGCCCCCTTCCCTACCCCTCTGTCCCTCTCCCACCAGTCCCTCTACCCCTCCCTCCCCACTCTTCCACTTCTCTCCCCTTACCCCACCCCTCTCCCTCCCTCACCCCTCTCTCTTCCCCTCCCTGTCCCACCCCTTCCCCTATCCCTCTGTCCCTCTTCCACCACTCCCCCGTCCCTCTTCCACCACTCCCGCTACCCCTCCCTCCCTCCCCACTCTTCCACTTCTCTCCTCCTTCTCTCCTCCCCCTCTCCTCACCCCTCTCCCATCCCTCTCTCCACCACCCCTTCCCTCTCTACCCCACGCCTTTCCCTCTCTCCCCCGCCCCCTTCCCCTCTGTCCCTCTTCCACCACTTCCCCTGCCCCTCCCTCTCCCACTTCTTTTCCCTTACCCCACCCTTCTCCCTCCCTCACCCCCCTCCCTTCCCCCATCTCTCCCCCATCCCTTCTCCTACCCCTCTGTCCCTCTTCCACCACTCCCCCTGTCCCTCTTCCACCACTCCTGCTACCCCTCTCGCCCCCTCCCTCCCTCCCTCCCTCCCTCCCTCCCTCCCTCCCTCCCTCCTCTTCCACTTCTCTCCCCCCCTCCCCCCCCACACTCTTTCCCCTCTCTCCCCCCACCCCTCTCCCCCTCCCATCCCACTCTCCCCCTCCCTCCACACTCTACCCCCTCTCCCTCCTCATTCCCTTACCGTGCACAGTCTCTGTCTTTAAGAAGGAACTACAGATGCTGGAAAATCGAAGGTAGACATAAAAAAAGCTGGATAAACTCAGCGGGTGCGGCAGCATCTATGGAGCGAATTGAATGGTCAACGTTTTTGGCCGAAATCCGGAAGAATGGTTTCGGCCAAAAACGTTGCCCTTTTCCTTCGGTCCATAGATGCTGCTGCACCCGCTGAGTTTATCCAGCTTTTTTGATGTTGTACTAGCCTCTCTCTCTCTCTGCCCTTTTCTCTTCTCTTGACTCATGCACGCCCGCTCCAACCCCTCCCCCCCCCTTCACCTCTCTCCCCCATCCTCTTCTCCCCCCCCCCTCTCCCTCTCCACCCTCCTCCTCCCCTTCCTCACAAAATATTTTTTTGTGGGTACGGGTCCTCAGTGTTTGTGAATGTTTGTGGAGGCGGCCACGCGCTCTCCATTCAAGAAGACGCTCATCTGTTTGTGGAGGTACGTGCTTAGTATGTGACCAAAGATCTTATAGCGGAGCTCTCCGCTACAAGATCTTTGTGTGTGACGACACACGCTCCCCCCCCCCTTTGGTGCAGGAGGCGCGCGCATCATCTGAACGCTCCGCAATTGTTCGAATTCTGACTTTGCTTGTGAAGAGAAAAGTCCTGAATTGCATTTGTCTGATGCAGGAAGATTGTTCCTGATGTTGGGGAAGTCCAGGACAAGCAGGTCACAGTTTAAGGATAAAGGGGAAATCCTTTAGTACTGAGATGAGGAAAACATTTTTCACACAGATAGTGGTGAGACTCTGGAACTCTCTGCCACAGAAGGTAGTTGAGGCCAGTTCATTGGCTATCTTTAAGAGGGAGTTAGATGTGGCCCTTGTGGCTAAAGCGATCAGGGGGTATGGAGAGAAGGCAGGTACAGGATACTGAGTTGGATGATCAGCCATGATCATATTGAATGGTGGTGCAGGCTCGAAGGGCCGAATGGCCTACTCCTGCACTTAATTTCTATGCTTCTATGTTTCCCTCTCCTCACCACTCTCCCTCTCCCACCCATCCCTCTCTCCCCCCACCCCCCTTCCCTCTCTACCACCACCCCCTTCCCCTCTGTCCCTCTTTCACCACTCCCCCTACCCCTCCCTCCCCTCTTCCACTTCTATCCCCTTACCCCACGCCTCTCGCACCCCCACCCCTCTCTCTTCCCCTCCCTCCCCCTCTCTCCACCTCTTCCCCTACCCCTCTGTCCCTCTTCCACCACTCCCCCGTCTCTCTTCCACCACTCCCGCTACCCCTCCCTCCCCACTCTTCCACTTCTCTCCCCCTTCTCTCCCCCCCCTCTCCCTCTCCTCACCCCTCTCCCTCTCCCATCCCTCTCCCCCCCTCCCCCTTCCCCATATCCCTCTTCCATCACTCCCCCTACCCCTCTCCACCTCCCTCCCCACTACCACTTCTCTCCCCCTTCCCCTCCACTCTCCCTCCCCACTCTTTCCCCGCTCTCCCCCACCCCTCTCCCCCTCCCTCCCTCCTCCCCATCCCCCCCTCCCCCACATCTCTCTCCCCATCACTCACCCCCTACCCCGCTCTCCTTTCCCTCCCAAATCTATCCCTTTTCCTCCTCCTCCCCACCCCTCCCTCCCCTCTTCTCACCCCCCCCCCGCAAACGCCGTTGGGGAAACAGACCCAAACGGGTCTGCACTTGGTCTAGTATATATATAAAAACATATATAAAAACATAGATAGATAGATAGATAGATAGATAGATAGATAGATAGATAGATAGATAGATAGATAGACAGACAGACAGACAGACAGACAGACAGACAGACACAGACAGACAGATAGATAGATAGATAGATATAGATATATATATATATATGCATATATTTATATATATGCATATATTTATATGCATATATATATATATATATATATAAATATATGTATATAATTATATATATAATTGCCTTTATGTACATCATCTGACAAATAAGAGAGAAATAGTGATGCTTTAAATCAAAGTTGTTTCAGATCCATGAGAAGGAAATATATTTATCTCTAACTTGCCTCTCACACACAAACACACATTCATATAAATATATAATGTTTTTAAGAAGGAACTGCAGATGCTTGAAAATCGAAGAAACTGAGTTTCTCCAGTATTTTTGTCTACCATATAAATATATATAGATATATGAGTGAAATTTGATTGAATGCACAGTGTGTGTTGAAGCAAAACATGGGGATCTGCACAATACTCCGCTCTGGGGTATTTGAGGGGAAACTGCGTATTCGAGTTTCCGGAAAAGCGTAGGTCCCGGCTCCGACAAGTTTTGCGCGCGAAAGTCGATTCAGGCGCGAAGCAGGAGCGGGCACCTCAGGCTCAGGACCCCAGGCCCAGGCTCAGGCCCCACACCCCAACACCCGGCCCGGACACCCCAGCAACAGCCGCCATGTTCGTCATCAAGCGAGGTAGGGGTGCCTCTCCCCGGCTCTGGGCCTGAGGGGGTCTGGGGCTGCATTGGGGTGTGGGGGGAGCATTTGGATACTCCCCATGCCCCTTGCCCTTGATTCCGTTAGCCCCAAGAGCTTAAATCTAACTCTAACTCTAAAACTCTCTCTCAAAATCTCTCTCTCTCTCAATCTATTCAATTCAATTTAAATTCAATTAAAAAACTTTATTGGCATGATAAAAAAACATTGTTATATTGCCAAAGTATAAAACATGACATACATATTTGAAATGCATAAGTATAAATACAAGTATACAGTGCATGGATAGATATGTCCCTGTACATAAACTTGCAATAGTCCGATAGCCCTCTCTCTCAATCTCTCTCAATCGTGTGTGCCGGCTTGAGGGGCCGAATGGCCTACTCCTCCACCGTCATTGTATTCCCCCCTATTTCCTATATTTCTATGTGACCGCCTTCCCCCCTCTCACCTATCCCCTTCCACCTATCTACAATATTTATTCATTGTCATTTGAACCTCAGTGAGGCTCAAACGAAACTCTTGTTTCTACAGCCATACAAACAAAACAATTCCTACAAGACACACAAACATCCCTCCCCCCGGCTTTACATTTCACTCCTCTTATAGACAATAGGTACAGGAGTCGGCCATTCGAGCCAGCACCGCCATTCAATGTGATCATGCCCTCTCTCCTTGTCTGACACCCTTTTGTCATATTTTCCCCTCTCGCCCTTGTCACTTATTCCACCCATCAGCCAATGATCCCCCTTATCTCAACTTTCACTCGCCAGACTTTGGCCAGCCCCATCTCCTTTCCAGCTTCCCCCCCCCCCCCCCCCCAATCAGTCTGAAGTCCCGACCTGGAACTGCGAGAAGCCGTCTGTCTGACTGATTCCACTCCACAGATACTGCCTGCCCAAAGATCATAGCTCCTCTATGATCTTTGATGCTGCCTGCCCAGCTGGGTTCCTCCAGCACGTTGTGTCTATCTTTGGTAAAAGCCAGCATGTGCAGCTAGCTCTTTGTTGCTAATGCTGCAGACTGACAGCACTGACGGCACTGTCTGGGTCTGCATGAGACGGGCATTGATTTTGTCATTGGGCACCACTATAGTGTTGTGGGTTTATCTGTCACTGTGTGTGTGTGTGCGTTGCTGCTACTCTCTTTATACCGTATGTCCCGCCTGTTTTCGGGTTGAAATTGGCGCACAGGCGCCGTGTTGTCAGAGTGGCGGGAAGTTTCCGGCACCGGGCCGAGCTCTGCTCTTACTTTCCGCACGCAGCCTCCGACTGCTCTGCAAACTCCCGCCGCGCCCACCGGCTGCTTCAGGCAGTCCTGGTGCCGGCCAACGATCTCATCCACTGCTCCTGACCGGGCGAATGAAGCTCGAGTTTCTAGCTGGGTCCGATCTGCCAGCAAATGAAAATAACATGCTTTAACTTTGGTCGAACTTAAAGCCTTGACAATGCTTGTTCAAACATAGCTCCTGTGTTATGACTACTGTTCAGACTTTAGTGGACATCATTCCGTTTATTCTATATGTGTACATTCGGCAGCTTGATTGTAATTATGTATATAGTCTACTTTGACTGCTTTATAGACAGACAATATGGGCAGGAGTAGGCCATTCGGCCCTTCGAGCCAGCACTGCCATTCACTGTGATCATGGCTGATCATCCCCAATCTAATTCCTAATTTGAGGAAGGACATTCTTGCTATTGAGGGAGTGCAGCGTAGGTTTTTACCAGGTTAATTCCCCGGATGGCGGGACTGTCATATGCTGAGAGAATGGAGCAGCTGGGCTTGTACACTCTGGAGTTTAGAAGGATGAGAGGAGATCTTATTGAAAGATAAGATTGTTAAGGGTTTGGACACGCTGGAGGCAGGAAACATGTTCCCGATGTTGGGGGAGTCCAGAACCAGGGGCCACAGTTTAAGAATAAGGAGTAAGCCATTTAGAACGGAGACGAGGAAACACTTTTTCTCACAGAGAGTGGTGAGTCTGTGGAATTCTCTGCCTTGGAGGCCGGTTCTCTGGATGCTTTCAAAAGAGAGCTAGATAGGGCTCTTAAAAATAGCGGAGTCAGGGGATATGGGGAGAAGGCAGGAACGGGGTACTGATTTGGGATGATCAGCCATGATCACATTGAGTGGCGGTGCTGGCTAGAAGGGCCAAATGGCCTACTCCTGCACCTATTGTCTATTGTCTATAATCAGTAGCCCGTTCCTGCCTTCTCACCATATCCCCTGACTCCGCTATCTTTAAGAGCTCTAACCCTCGAAAGCATCCAGAGAATTGGCCTCCACTGCCTTCTGAGGCAGAGAATTCACAACCCTCTGTGTGAAAACGTTTTTCCTCATCTCCGTTCTAAATGATTTACCCCTTATTCTTTATAGCAGGGATTGACAGATGTTTGATTAGCAAGGGTGTTGAAGGTTATGGGGCAAAGAGGAGAATGGGATTGAGAGGGATAGACAGATCAGCCATGATCGGATTGTGGAGTAGATTGGCCAAATGGCCTCTTCTGACAAGTAAATGAAAAATGGGGGAGAAAAAGAGCCTGCCTTCCTGGCAACCATCAACTGATGAGCACTGACACTGAAATAAGACAATAAAACCAGTAGAAAAAAAAAAATTTCCGCAGTTGAGACAAGACACTTCTGGATCTTGAGCAAAACAAACTGCTGGAGGAACTCAGCAGGTCACACAGCATTGTCTGAGAACATGAACAGGACATGTTTTGGGTCGGGACCCTTCTTCAGTCTGAAAGGCCCAACCCACACGTTACTACCTATGCTTTCCAGAAATGCTGCTGGACCTGCTGAGTTACTCCAGCAATTAATTTTGTCTTGTTGTAAATCAGCATCTGCAATTCCTTGCAACTACAAGCTGGAGACAGATGGTGAGGAGCCCAGGCTTGGGGATAAGGGGTAGTGTACCTGGAGAGTTGCCTGTTGGTGCCAGCATTGAAGAGGGTGGGAGAGGCATGAGTGAACCAGCGCTCAGACAGCAGGTTGTACGTTTCAATGGCAGCATCAATGTCCCGCTTGTGAATTCCAACAGAGACCCTCATCAGCATGTGTTGGGGACGTTCAGCCACTGGAAAACAGCAAACAGATCAAACCGGTAGCCAAATACCAGTGTATGTATTAAAGCAGGAACCAGACCATTCAGTACCAGAGCCCACTCCAACATTGTAGACACAGTAATGTCAACTCCACATCACCTTCCACCCACCTTTAACACATTACACCAGGGTTCGGCAATCCACAATCCGTACCCCGTTCCTGCCTTCTCCCCACATTCCCTGACTCCGCTATCTTCAAGAGCCCTATCTAGCTCTCTCTTGAAAGTATCCAGAGAACCGGCCTCCCGCCCTCTGAGGCAGAGAATTCCACAGACTCACAACTCTGTGAAAAAGTGTTTCCTCATCTCTGTCCTAAATGGCTTACTCCTTATTCTTAAACTGTGGCCCCTGGTTTGATTTGATTTGATTTGTTTATTTGTTCCGAACAAGTAAAGACATAAATAGGAATAAATAACAACAACAAAATCGAAATAGTCAAACAATTGGACATTCCAGGCAATATTTGCAAAGCAATGAAAAGCATAAAGCAAAATTTAAATGTCCAACACTTTCTTTACAAGCTCGAAAAGGAGTGAGAAGAAGAATAATTTAATTTAATCTCACCCCTTCTCCCTAAACCCTTCTTCCATATTTAATAATTAATTAATTAATCATAATCAAATCCAGCGCGGCCCGCAGCCGGACGCCCGCAGCCCCAGCGCCGCGATGTTGGGAGTCGGCGGCGTCGCAGCGCTGGGATACCAGCGGGGAGCGGGCAATGCCTTACCAGGTCGCCGTGCGGTAAGCTCCGGAGCGCTGTAGCCGCCGACACACAACATGTCGGCGGCCACAGCGGTGCTGGGGCTGCGGGCGTCCGGCCGCGGGCCGCGCTGGATCTGGAGCGCGCAGCAGGGGTAGAGTTGCCGGGGTCGGAGCTACACCCGGCGCCGCCCGCGGCGGGACGCCCGCAGCCCCAGCTGGGAGTCGGCGGCCACAGCGCTCCGGAACTTACTGCACGGCGACCCGGTAAGGCATTGACCGCTCACCGCCTCTCCTACCAGGTAGGGGACTAAGAATTAAAGTTTCCCCCTTCACATAAAAGCCCTCCAAACTAACTGACTAACATTTAAGCAATGATTTACAGATGTTTAAGTGTCTCCCCGGTCTCCGGGGAGGAGGCAGCCGCTACAGTAGTACAGACCTGGGTTGACCGTGGGTCGTTTCGGGTCAAGTTTGGCGCCAAACGCGAGCTTTGGTGTGCAGACGACATCCTGGAAAAAATGGCCGGTTTTCGGAGTTTTTCGGTGTCCGGAACTCCGGATAAAAGGTTGTGCACCTGTACAAGTAATATGTATGAAGTAACCAAAAAACATAAATAAATAATAAATAAAATAATAAATAAACATTAACCCCTGTTTGTCAACCATCCCCTACATCCCTGTACCTTGTGAAAAAAAGTTTTTTGTATGTAATTTTGAACTGGTTCATGTTTGGACATTGCTTTAACTCCACATTCAAACTGTTCCACAATCCCACTCCACAGACCGAAATACAAAAAGTTTTTCTGGTCGTGCGGACTCTTTGTACCTTAAAATTAAATATTCTTCTTAAATTATAACCCCCCACTCGCTCATTGAATAATTTTTGTATATTTCCAGGTAAGTTTTTATTTTTGGCCCTAAACATTATCTGTGCTGTTTTAAATGCAACCAAATCTTCTAATTTTAATAATTTTGACTGTAAGAATAATGGATTAGTGTGACCCAGATACCTGACATTGTGAATAATACGTATTGCTCTTTTTTGCAGAATAGTTAATGAATGTAGCGAACTTTTATAGTTATTGCCCCAGACTTCTGCACAGTAATTTAAATAGGGTAAGATTAGTGAACAGTAGAGAATGCGGAGTGATTTGTGATCCAGAACCTGCAGAACTTTGTGTAATACAGAAATGCTTTTTGACAGTTTGGATTGTACATGTTTAATGTGTGATTTCCAGCTGATTCTATCATCCATTATAACCCCAAGAAATTTATTTTCATGCTCGTTCAATTTCAACCCCATTTATCTTTATATTTGCTTGTGTATTTGTTCTGCAATTACCAAATAACATTATTTTGGTTTTGCTCAAGTTTAATGATATTTTGTTCCTGTCAAACCATGTTTTCAGTTTGCCCATTTCTTTTGTTATTTTGTCCAGTAGTTGTTTTAAATTCTCCCCAGAACAAAAAAATATTTGTGTCGTCTGCAAACAAGACCAGCCTCAAGGCATTGGACACATTACAAATGTCGTTTATATACATGATGAATAGTTTTGGACCCAACACTGACCCCTGGGGGACACCACAAGCAATGTCCAAACATGTAGAACTGTAGCTGCCCAGCTTCACAAACTGTTGCCTGTTACTTAAATAGCTTTTTATCCAATCCAGTACTAGACCTCTGATGCCATACCTTTCTAATTTTTTTAATAAAATATCATGATTGATCGTATCAAATGCTTTCTTTATATCAATAAATAACCCAGCTGCATATAGTTTATTGTCAATAGCGTTTGTGATATCTTCAATTGATTCTATTATTGCAAGTGATGTTGATCTGTTTGATCTGAATCCATATTAATGAAAACATTAGGAGCCATCTTGGTGAACGGCTGCTAGCAGCAGCCGTCCGTCTTAAATTCGTTTTTTTTCTAGTTTTTAGTGAGTCCTGTTTTTTTGTTTGTAGGGGATATGGTCTTTTAATGTGGGGGGGTAGGTGTTACTTTATTTATAGGTCCCTACCTGGTCGGTGTGGCAGCCTTTTTTCCGGGCTGCCCGTCGACCCCTCGTCGTGGCCTACCAGCGGGCTTGGAGCGCCGTTTCTTGGCGGGAACCACCCAGCACCTCGGCCTGCGTGGCGGCACTGCATTGGAGCGCTGGAGCGCTGGAGCGGAGCGGAGCGGGCGATGCCTTGCCTGGGTCGCCGCGCTGGAGCTCTGGCGAGCTGGACCGCCGTGAGCAACATCTCCGGGCTGCGGGTTTGCGGAGCGGAGAGGCGGCGTGCGTAGAGGCGGCAAGGCGGCAGTGAGGAGAGCGGTCGCCGACTTTTTCATCTGGAGCCTAGGAGCGCCAAACCGGCGCGGCCTTGTCGGCTTCGGCAGCCGCGGGCTCCAACCAAGAAGCGGCCGTTCCAAGTGGCCCAGCCGCCGAAAGGACTCTCCCGACGCCGGGGCAAGACCACCCGGTGAGAACGGCCAGGGACATCGGGCCTCCGTAGAGGCAACTGCGGTGGCCCCAATAGGCCTGACTTTGGGGTGAACATGGGGTGGGGACTGGACATTGTGCCTTCCTCCACAGTGCTATCCACTGTGGGGGGATGATTTTTTTTTTTTTGTCTAACTGTAGTCTTGTAGGTCTGTGTCCAAGATGGCTGCCGTGAAGGGAGAGTGGACGCTGGCACGAATTGGTTGCCGCTGCTCTCTCTTCACACTGTGTTTTTGATTTTCTGTTTTTGGATTGAATTCTGTTTTTAATTTGTGTCATTGTGATGTCTTTAATTACTTGTTTTACTCCGATTATATGTTTTTATTCCGATTACTATGTAAGGTGTCCTTGGGATTTTGTATGAAAGGCGCCCATTAAATATAAAATTTATTATTATTATTATATTGGTTCTGGACTCCACCAACATCGGGAACATGTTTCTTGCCTCTAGCATGTTCAAACCCTTAATAATCTTATATGTTTCAATAAGATAGCCTCTCATCCTTCTAAATTCTAGAGTGTACAAGCCCAGCCGCTCCATTCTCTCAGCGTATGTCAGTCCCGCCATCCCGGGAATTAACCTTGTAAACCTACGCTGCACTCGCTCATTAGCAAGAATGTCCTTCCTCAAATTTGGAGACCAAAACTGTACACAATATTCCAGGTGTGGTCTCACTAGGGCCTTGTACAACTGCAAAAGGACCTCTTTGCTCCTATACTCAACTCCTCTTGTTATGAAGGCCAACATGCCATTCGCATAGCTGCCAAGTAGTACGGGTTTTCCGTATTTCGTACGGAAATACGATAAGAATACGGAAATACGGATTTAAAAAAAAAAACGACCATGGATAATCGTAACGAGTCACCGCTGCACCGGCCATGTTGCAGCAAAATAGCCTTGGAAATTTACATTTTTAAAAAGCTCGGGTTTAATGAGTACTGCAGAAAGATTGGAGTCGTTTATCACTTAATTCCTCTGAGACGAAAACGATTTGTTAACTACCACTGTTAGCGCTTGTTAACTGCCAGTAGTTGACACGTTGTTATACAATGTATCACCAATACATGGATATGCATTTCTCAGAAAATATAATTGTGTTTTGACCTTTCGCAAGTATTACTGATGCCGCGTTCCTTTGAGTAAAATTCATGGGAGAATTTCTTAAAATTCGCTGTCATTAAGGGCTCCGGACCGCGAGCACGGGCTTCTTGCTGGCGTGCAGGTACAGTCCCTCATTCATAGTAATTTTTACCTGTCATTTAGGGATGTTATATGAATAATTATTTTTGTTAGTTTATCAAATGTTTATGTATGTTTTTGTTAGTTTGTGAAAAGTTTGTTCTCTCTCTCCCCCTCTCCCCCCTCCCTCTCTCTTCCTCTTCTCCCCCCCCCCCCCTTCAAGGTTAGTACTTCTGTTTGCCTTTATTTGCTTCAGTTTATTTAGTGTTATTTATCACGTTGTGGTTGTAGCTTTTGAAAGATTTAAACGGGTATCGGATTCTTTAAATTCATAGCGTCGCCTGGCTATCTTTCACTACTTGACTCGTGCTCGTGAGATATGATTTCAGAATGCTCAGATGATTTCTAATGCGTTCATTGCACCGAGCGCCAAATCCCTTCAGCTGTACCTGCATCTGAAGCTACGGGTGGATTAGTAGACCTTGAAGAGGCATTGACACTTTGTTTTTATGTAGAGGCGTAATAGAGGTAAGGTATGTGATTTGAGAGTAAGTATCGTCTGCGGGGTAAAAAAAAGTACGACTAACTCGACACTGCTGCTAATGGCGTCCACATCTACATCTACAGATCACTGACTGAATGTTACAGACGTCCTGACTGAAAATTACACCCTTCCGATCAATTATCTTAGGATAAGCCTTTCTAGAGAACATGCTACTTTTTGCTTCGCCCATTTTCAAAATATAGAATTTGAATTTGGCGTTTGATTGGTACAAGGAGACTACAAAGCTCATAATATCTTTTTTTTACACTGTAACTTTCTACATTTCTACTTTTGGGTATGTATGTGGCAATTATGGCTGATGGAATTTTTTCCCACACTACTATATATTCGTAACAACATTTAAATACGTGACATTTTCGATCTTTCCCAACCCCATGAAAAATGTGTGAAGAAGGGACCCGACCCTAAATGTCGTCCAGCCATTCCCTCCATAGATAGACGCAAAATGCTGGAGTAACTCAGCGGGTCAGGTAGCATCTCTGGAGAGAAGGAATAGGTGACGTTTTGGGTCAAGACCCTTCTTCGGACCCTCCATAGATCCAGCCTGACCTGCTGAGTTCTCCAACTCTTTGTTTTGCTCTTAAAATAAAACCTTGGTCCGCTGAAGAACCAACACGATAGACCACTGTGGAAGTGCAAGTTTTGCTGTACACTTCATACTGTAGAACATCATAATACACCCTGAGTGAATTCATGGAGTTAGATGTTTTTTTCAATCTGTTGTCGAGAATTAATCGATACCCACCCTATCTACCTAATTTCAGCTTTATTGTATGAAACGTTCATAAATGCCGCAGCGTAGATGTCGTTTACAATTATCCATAGTGTGTGATTTCAATAGCTACTGTTTCCAACTCCGACCAGATGTCACATCAGGTTCAGATTTACATATAAATAAAAGTCCCGCTCCAGATTTAAACAGAGCGCTCTCAGTTTAACGCATGGGAATTTAAACAAAGAGCTGTCGGCTGCAGCGCTATGGGAATGTAGCGCTACTGGCTGGAACGCTACGGGCTTTACACACAGTGCTATGGCTACAGCGCTACGGGTCACAGACTGTTCGGGCTATTGGCCCTGACCTTACTCTCTTATCCCTTCTTGAACTTGCCTTCCCATTAATTCGGGAATCTTTTGTAACTTTTCTTGCACTCGCTTTCCCTTTACCTCCATCTTTATACTCCCAATTTGTCCATCCCTCCACCACATTATTTAGTTTAAACCTACACGTGTAGTCCTAGCAAACCTGCCTGCCCCTCCTGGACACATTTTATCTGTTTTGTAGTAAATGCCTACTATTTTCTGTGTGCTTAAGCAAAGCAAGAATTTCATTGTCCTATACAGGGACACATGACAATAAACTCACTTGAACTTAAACTTGAGTTAAGGTGTAACCTGGCCCTTTTGTACAGGTCACCCCTAACCCAGAAGAGACCCCAGTGGTCTATAAAGCTAAATCCTTGCTCCCTGCACCAGCCACCCCCCCCCCCCCCAGCCACACATTCAGATCCCCTATCTCCCTGTTCCTGCCCTCACTAGCACGAGGTACTAGAAGCAATCCAGAGATAACCACCCTAGAAGTCCTGCTTTTCAGTCTTCTTCGTAACTCTCTAAATTCACGTTGCAGAACCTCCTTCCTCTTCTTCCTGATGTTGTTTGTGCCCACGTGCACAACTACTGCCGATTGTTCACCTTCCCTCTCGAGGAAATGTATCATCCTCGATAACAATCAGCACGGGAGCACCTCAAGGCTGCGTGCTCAACCCCCTGCTTTACTCGCCCTATACTCATGACTGTGTAGCTGGACATAGTGTGAACTCCATCATCAAGTTCGCCGACGACACCACTGATGGTGGAAAGGGTCAAGAACTTCAAATTCCTGGGCGTGCATATTTCTGAAGATCTTTCCTGGTCCCAGCACACTGATGCAATCATAAAGAAGGCACATCAGCGCCTCTACTTCCTGAGAAGATTACAGAGAGTCGGTATGTTAAGGAGGATTCTCTCGAACTTCTACAGGTGCACAGTAGAGAGCATGCTGACCGGTTGCATTGTGGCTTGGTTCGGCAACTTGAACGTCCATGAGCGGAAAATAATGCAGAAAGTTTTGACCACTGCCCAGTCCATCATTGGCTCTGACCTCCCCACCATTGAAGGGATCTATCGCAGTCGCTGCCTCAAAGGCTGTCAACATCATCAAAGACCCACACCATCATCAAAGACACACACACAGGGAGGAGGAGCCATCTTGGTGAACGGCTGCTAGCCAGCAGCCGTCCGTTTTAAATCCGTTTTTTTAATAGTTTTTAGTGAGTCCTGTTTTTTGTTTGTAGGGGATATGGTCTTTTTAATGTGGGGGGTAGGTGTAAACTTAATTTCTAGGTCCCTACCTGGTCGGTGTGGCAGCCTTTTCTCCGGGCTGCCCGTCGACTCGTCCTCGTGGCCTACCTGCGGGCTTGGAGCGCCGTTTCCTGGCGGGAACCGCCCAGCACCTCGGCCTCGGCACAGCATTGGAGCGCTGGAGCGGAGCGGGCGATCCCTTGCCTGGGTCGCCGCGCTGGAGCGACGCGCTGGAGCTTGGCGAGCTGGACCGCCGAGAGCAACAACTCCGGGCTGCGGGTCTGCGGAGCGGAGTGGGCGGCGCCGACTTTGTCATCGGGAGCCTGGGAGCTCCAAACCGGCGCGGCCTTGTCGGCTTCGGCAGCCGCGGGCTCCAACCAGGAAGCGGCCGTTCCAGGTGGCCCAGCCGCCGAAAGGACTCTCCCGACGCCGGGGCAAGACCACCCGGTGAGAACGGCCAGGGACATCGGGCCTCCGTAGAGGCAATTGCGGTGGCCTCAATAGGCCTGACTTTGGGGTGAACATGGGGTGGGGACTGGACATTGTGCCTTCCTCCACAGTGGTATCCATTGTGGGGGGATGATTTTTTTGTCTAATTGTAGTCTTGTAGGTCTGTGTCCAAGATGGCTGCCGTGAAGAGAGAGTGGATGCTGGCGCGCTTTGGCTGCCGCTGCTCCCTCTTCATACTGTGTTTTTGATTTTCTGTTTTTGGATTGAATCCTGTTTTTAATTTGTGTCTCTGTGATGTCTTTATTACTTGTTTTATTCCGATTATATGTTATTCCGATATACTATGTAAGGTGTCCTTGAGATGTTTGAAAGGCGCCCATTAAATAAAATTTATTATTATTATTATTATCCTGACCACATACTCATCTCTCCGCTGCCGGTTTTGGCGATCTGTGCTGCGATTTCCGAGAGAACGCCGCCACCTACGGCCGTCACTTTTGGCCACCCCCCTCCGCCGCATGGGTGCCGAGGTTTTTTCCAGTCGATGAAAAATGACAGAGATATTAATAATTTTACAAAATTCCCCATTCTCTCTGCTGCCCCCGCTGGCGGCAGGGGGGATGGACTATAAAACCAGGAAGTGGTGTGCCTCAATTAGTCTGCAAGCTGGAGGAAGGCAGATGGTCACGTTTCTCTGAGCTGTGAATAACACTGAACACATGTGCACACAACTGTGAGTAAGTACCCTTAATGTGGTTTGAAAATGAAAATATGGTTAAAGTAAAAAAAGCACTGCCTGCAAATGGTTGTTTGGGTTGAAATAAAAAGGCACTCTCTCTCCCCCCCCTCTACTCTCCTCTCCTCTCCCCCCCCCTCTCCCCCCCCCCCCCCTCCCTCCCCCCCCTCTCCTCTCTTCCCCCTCTCCTCTCTTCCCCCTCTCCTCTCTACCCCCTCCTCTCTCCCCCCCTCTCTCCCCCCCCCTCTCCTCACTCCCCCCCCTCCCCTCTCCCCCCCTCCCCTCTCCTCCCCCCTCTCCTCTCCTCCCCCCTCTCCTCTCCCCCCCTCCTCTCCTCTCCCCCCCCTCTCCTCTCCCCCCCTCTCCTCTCCCCCCTCTCCTCTCCCCCCTCTCCTCTCCCCCCCTCTCCTCTCCTCTCCACTCCCCCCTCTCTCCGCTCATTTTCTCCCCCTCCATCCCCTCCCCCACCGTCCCTCCCCTAAACCCCCCTCCCCACACCCCTACCCCCTTCCATCCACCCCCCTCCCCCTCCCTGCTCCCCACCTCTCCCCCTCCCCTCACCTCACCCCCCTCTCAACACACCCCCTCACTCCACCCTCTCCCTCTCCACTCCACCCCTCTCCTCTCCCCCCCTCCTCTCCCCCCCTCTCTCTTTCTCCCCTCTTTTTCTCCAACTCCTCCCCTCCATCCCCTCCCCCACCGTCCCTCCCCTAAACCCCCCTCCCCTCCACACACCCCTACCCCTTTCCTTCCACCCCCCTCCCCCTCCCTGCTCCCCCTCTCCCCCCCTCCCCTCACCTCTCCCCCTCCCCTCACCTCTCCCCCTCACCTCTCCCCCCCCCCCACTCCCCCCCTCCCCTCACCTCTCCCCCTCCCCTCACCTCTCCCCCTCCCCTCACCTCTCCCCCTCCCCTCTCCCCCCCCCTCTCCCCCCCCTCCCCTCACCTCTCCCCCTCACCTCTCCCCCCCCTCCCCTCCCCTCTCTCTCTCCTCCCCTCCACCCCCACCTTTCCCCTCTCACCCATCCTCCCTCTTCTCCTCGCCACCCCCTCTCCCTCTTGCCCCTCTCTCTGTGTCTCTGCCCCATCTCTCTCTGCCCTCACTCTCTACCCCCCCTCCCCCTCTCTCTAGATGTGACTGCAAGTTGGGGGCTATGCGTCAGTAGATAGGGTGGTTATGGGGTAAAAGGAGCAAATTAATAATATTAATATAATATCAAGGGGGGGTAATTAGCGTGAGTGCGGGGGGGGGGGGGTAGTTAGTGTGTGTGACGCTGCAATAAATAAGGTCTATGGTATATAAACACACTGAACTTTTATCTCCTGTTCTGTATTATGTTTACATATTCTGTTGTGCTGCAGCAAGCAAGATTTCATTGTCCTATCTAGGACACATAACAATAAAACTCTCTTGACTTGACTCTGACGTCGGTCTGTGATATCTTTACCTGGCACCATGGAATCAACAGACCATCCTCGAGTCTTAGCTGCCGCCACAGAATCTCCGCTCTGTACCTCGTACAATGGAGTCACCCACTGCTATAGCTCTGCCTGACGTCAGTCTCGCCGGTCAAGTCTCATCGCCTGGGTTGGAGCCACCGACCTGTCCACCTGCCGCACTGGAAGCGTTGTCTGCCCTGACAGCTCCCAAAAGGGTGTACCTGTTTTCATTAGGTACAGCCACCGGGGTCTCCTGCACTCCACACTTATTCCTCGTTCTCACAGTCAACCTCCTTCGCTCTTCCTCTAGCCTTGGCGTAACAACCTCATTGTAGGTCTGATCCACAAAACTCTCGTTATCCCGGATGGCCCCAAGGTCATCCAGCTGCTTCTCCAGTGCCCCCAACACACTCCTTCAGGAGCTGAACCAGGACACACTTACCACAGTTGTAGCAGCCAGAGGCACCATCACTGTCCCTGGCCTCCCACATCCTGCAAGCAACACACTGAATCAGCTTACCCATCATGTCTTCACCGCGTCCCGTCCTCTCCAACTTTTGGCATAGTCTCCGCTCCAAAGACTCGCACTTCCCTCACAAGGCCGCTCCCCCACTGGCTGCTCCCCTAGGGCAACCTTGCTTATATTGCCTAATTAATTGCCTTATTTGCCAATTTAACAATTAAATTCCTCAATTAATCCCTGCATTCCACCCGCTGCCGATCTTGAAGGCATGTGCACTAGGCTGGTTTCACCCGTTTTTTTCTACTTTCCCTCTGACTGACCGACTTCCAGACAATCTAGACAATAACAAGCTTTTCACTGTACCTCGGTATATGGCAATAAACTAAACTGTTGTTCATAAACTACGTTTCAGTAAACAAAAGTACATATTATAGATATTCAGGTTATTTGTGATTGGGTAGGGGACAGTCAGTATTGGGGCAGAATGGATTCATTAATAAAAAGAGTAAAGGCCACCAGCCATTTATACACGGCTTGCCTTGCCAGAGGCACCGTCACTGTCCCTGGCCTCCCACCCCAGCAAGCAACACACTGAATCAGCTTACCCGCCATTGTCTTTACCGCGTTCCGTCCTCTCCAACTTTTGGCGTAGTTTTCTCTCCGCAGACACTCGCGCTTCCCTCACAAGGCCGCTCCCCTAGAGCAAACTTGTTTATGTTGGCTAGTTCATTGTCTAATTTGCCTAATTTAACAATGAAGTTACTCAGTTACTCCCTGCACTCCACCCGCTGCCGACGTGGCCGGTTTTATGCTCTCGGCTGGTGGCGCTCGATCAGCTAAACGACTTCCGGCTAATTTAAGCTCTGACTGCTTCCGGGTTCACGGCAACGTGGCAACCAACTAAACTTGTACATAAGGTACACAAAATTGCTGGAGGAACTCAGCGGGTGCAGCAGCATCTATGGAGCTGTACATATTCAAAAGTACATATTATAGATAGTCAGATTAATTGTGATTGAGAAGGGGACAGTCAGTACTGGGGCAGAATGGATTCATTAGCAAATGGCCACCAGCCATTTATACACGGCTTGCCTCTTTCTTCTGAGTCTGACTGCTCGTTCTAGTCTCCTTGCAATGAGAAGCATCTTCTCTAAGAATTTAGCACGATCGAAAAAAATTCCTTTCCAAATTTTTGAGTGTAGGTGTATAGGTGTGGTCTACTCCTTGTATATCAAACTGTATCTCACACCCAATCTTTGAAATTGTTGCTCTAATTTCTCAATGACAAACGCATTTGTGGTAAGGAAGCCAAACCTGTAATATATTCCAGGTGCAGTCCCGCTGAGACCTTGTGCGGCGGCAGCAGCTGAACAAATCAATGAATGGTAGTACATTTTGGTAACAAATAGGTATAAAAATTGAGCATTCTTGAAGTATAAATATGCCAATTAGCAAACCTTGCGTAATGTATTGGAAAATATGTCAGAAATAGGAATAGGCAATTCTGCCATTAAAAAAAAACCTATCTGTATTTTTACCTATGTGGATGACATTATATTGCACCTGCAACATCTCTTCCTGTTTACTTGTATATATTCTCTGAAGACAAATTTTGTATCATCAAACCTGGATATGTTACCCTTGTTCCCTTACGGTGAGCAGCAGGGGCCCTAGTACTGATCCCTATGGCACTCTTGGTTTCCTTTCATTAATCCACGTTGACTGCGTAGAAACCATAATTGTTTTCCAAATAGTCTGCCTCTTCCTTAAAAATAATTTTCCAAAAAAATAAACTAAACTCAAAATGTTGAAATCTATTTTTAAGGAATAGAAGATTTTATTTCTATACCACTGTTAAGCTAATTGGCTTATAGCTCCTTGCTATAACTCTCATGCTCTTTTCTGATGGCGTTAGTTTTTCTACCTTCTAACCCGTGAGAGTGCAGTAGAGGTTTACCAGAATGCTACTATAAATAATTCTGAAGGTATTATTTATAGAGACAGGTTGGACAAACTTGGTTTGTTTTCTCTGGAAGGTCCAATTCTATACGGCCATCGTAGAGTCTGTCCTAACCTTCTCCATCATGGTCTGGTTAGGCACAGCCACCAAGCACGACATCAGCTGAGAAGGTTGTTGGCTGCAACCCCCCCCCCCCATTGACGAAATGTACACTGCAAGGGACAGGAAGGGAGCGTGTAAAATCATCTCTAACCCCCTCACGCCCTGGCCACGAACACATATAAGATTGTTAAGGGCTTGATCACGCTAGAGGCAGAAAACATGTTCCTGATGTTGGGAGAATACAGAACCAGGGGCCACAGTTTTAGAATAAGGAGTAAACCATTTAGAACGGAGACGAGGAAACACTTTTTCTCACAGAGAGTGGTGAGTCTGGAATTCTCTGCCTCAGAGGGCAGTAGTGGCCGGTTCTCTGGATGCTTTCAAGAGAGAGCTAGATAGGGCTCTTAAATTATAGCTGAGTCTGGAGATATGGGGAGAAGGCAGGAACGGGGTACTGATTGGGGATGATCAGCCATGATCACATTGAATGGCGGTGCAGGCTCGAAGGGCCGAATGGCCTACTCCTGCACCTATTGTCTATGTAATTCTCAGTAATTCCCACAACATCATACTTGCCAATTTCTAACAGCATCAAGCTCGTCCACTTTATTATTTCTTACACTTCGCGCATTCATATACACTTTGACCTCCGTATTCGCGTCCCCCCTCGCACCGCTCGCAATTGGCCCTGACCTTACTCTTTTATCCCTTTTCGAACTTTCCTTCCCATTAATTTGAGAATCTTTTGTAATTTTTCCTGTACTCACTTCCCCTTCAACTCCATCTTTATACTCCCAATTTGTCAATCCCTCCCTACCAACTATTTAGTTTAAACTCATACGTGTAGCCCTAGCAAACCTTCCTGCCAGAACGTTGGTCCCCCTCCAGTTAAGGTGTAACCCGTCCCTTTTGTACAGGTCACCCCTACCCCAGAAGAGATCCCAGTGGTCTATAAATCTAAATCATTTTTATTTATTAGAAGTACAGTAAGTTACAGTAGTACAAGCCACATATATCTTATTACATTTATTGTACCCCTTCATTTTTTAAGCTTTAAGGAAAGATAGAAATAAAGAAAGTAAAGAAAGAGAGATAGTCGTGTTAGTGTGAAAGAGTGATCAAAAAGAAAAACCCGTTAAACAAAGAATTAGAGAAGAAAGTTAAGAAATAGGCCATAGAAAAGAAAAAGAAACACAAGCTCTATTATATATACCGCGCAAAAAGGGATATACCAACTTCATATTTTTCATCCCCCCTTACCAGAACCTGTCACCATTTCTTTTTTAAAGTACGGTTGCACCTTATACTTGTAGTAAGTCGACAAATGCAGACCATGTCTTTTGGAAGTGGTCTGATTTGCCTGCAAGGAGGAGTCTCATATCTTCCAGGTGTAATGTTTCAAACATATTTGAGATCCACATATTTATTGTTGGAATAGGAGCGTTTTTCCAGAATTTAAGTATAAGCTTTTTTCCTGTTATTAACCCATTATCAAATAAATTCCTTTGAAATACATTTAGTTCAGGGCTACCTTCCATTGTTCCAAAGATAATCCATTCTGCTTTTGGTATCAGTTTTATTTGAAATAATTTTGTGAAGATTTCAAAAATTTCAGTCCAGAATTTTTGAATTTTTATACAAAAAACAAATGAGTGCGCTATAGTAGCTTCTTGAGAATGGCATTTATCACAAATAGGTGAGACGTTAGGTTTTTGAATAGTATAATCTATGTAAGATTTTAAATTGAATTAGAATGCGTCTTACGTTAATCGAGCATTTATGCTCATATTAGTAAATGTTTATCCCAGCTCTCTTTTGAAAATTTTATCGCTAGTTCTTGTTCCCAGTCTCTTCTAATACCGTTGGTTGATGGTATTTCTATATTTAGAATGATATTATACAAGTATGATATTACATTTGCTGATTCGGCCTTTGTCTTCATTGCTTCGTCCAGTAAATCTGGTGGCATATTATAATAATCTTGTGTATATTTTTTCAAATAATCACATATTTGAAAATATTTAAAATAATGATTATTTCTCAGATTATATTTTAATTGTAAATGTTGGAATGATAATAATTTTCCAGTTTCATACAAGTCTCCGAGCGTTTTAATTCCTATTCTTTCTGGATTGAAATTTTTGAAGTGAATAAAATGTATTGATGCAGTGCAATGCAATGTATTGATGCTGCAAGGCAGTGCAGTAGATGTGATTTATATGGATACCAGTAAAGCCTTGGACACTGTCCCACATAGTACATAAGGTTGGGGTCTATGGAGCTGGGGAAGTTGGCAAATTGCAGCCAGACTACACCTGGGGGACAACTGAGAGTTGAGTAGCTGGAATGTACTGGTGATAGCACTCACTAATGGTGCTTGTGTCTAGATAGTCAAGGAGAGACAGAGTGTTGGAATACCTCTGGGTGAGGCAGCATCCCTGGGGAACACGGATAGGTGATGTGATGATAGGTGATGTTGGGATCCTTTTTCAGACTGAGTTGTCTGGCCAATCACTTGAAATTACCAGGGCACAAGACTCTGGGCCAAGTGCTGGTGGGATTATTAGAGATGAATGCCCACCAGTCAGTGTGGATATGATGCGTAGAAAGGCACTGCAGATGCTGGTTTACACCCAAGGTAGACGCAATGCTGGAGTAACTCGGCAGGACAGGCTGCATCGCTAGAGAGAAGGAATGCATAACGTTTCGTGTCGAGATCCTTCAGACTGGAGAAGGGTCTTGACCCGAAGCGTCACCCACTTCTCCCCAGAGATACTGCCTGCCGTGCTGAGTTACCCCAGCATCTCGTGTCAGTCGTCAGTGTGGATATAATGTTGGGATGACTGTGGTTCCATGCTGAATAACTGCTTCACATTGTGTAAGTGCAAGATTAATGCGTACAGTTTTGATCTCCTAATCTGAGGAAAGACATTCTTGCCATAGAGGGAGTACAGAGAAGGTTCACCAGACTGATTCCTGGGATGGCAGGACTTTCATATGAAGAAAGACTGGATAGACTCAGCTTGTACTCGCTAGAATTTAGAAGATTGAGGGGGGATCTTATAGAAACTTACAAAATTCTTAAGGGGTTGGACAGGCTGGATGCAGGAAGATTGTTCCCGATGTTGGGGAAGTCTAGAACACGGGGTCACAGTTTAAGGATAAGGGGGAAATCTTTTAGGACTGAGATGAGAGAAACATTTTTCACACAGAGAGTGGTGAATCTGGAATTCTCTGCCACAGAAGGTAGTTGAGGCCAGTTCATTGGCTATATTTAAGAGAGAGTTAGATGTGGCCCTTGTGGCTAAAGGGATCAGGGGGTATGGAGAGAAGGCAGGTACAGGATACTGAGTTGGATCTTCTTCTTCTTTCGTGTCCATCTTTCATGTTTCAAATGTTGACCTCACTGTCATCGTCCGTCCTGAAAAGGACGCAAGCTTCCGGCGACAATCAGTGGGAGCCATCACTTGTTGCAGTAGATGATGGTGATAGCAGAATTAGCTCGGGATACTTCCAGTTTCCAGCCCCGCGACGTGGACGCTTCTGCTATGGGGCCACTGAGTTGGATGATCAGCCATGATCACATTGAATGGCGGTGCAGGCTCGAAGGGCCGAATGGCCTACTCCTGCACCTATTTTCTATGTTTCTATGTAAGATGTGACCTGCCAAGGAAGGTAACGTTAACCTGTGGTGTTGTTTTGCAGATGGTCGCCAGGAGAGAGTCATGTTTGACAAGATTACCTCGCGAATCCAGAAGCTGTGTTATGGTCTGAACCCTGAGTTCGTAGATCCAGTAAGTGGTTGATTATGCTCATGAATGTCTGCTGCGATTGGCCAGCAACCAGTTCCCAAATCGAATCCATTTCATAAACGTGAACTCTATGTCTGTGATTTACAGGATAATTATCAGTTTTCTAAACCATTGGGAAAGCCAGCTCCATGTCCTTGTTGCAGTCTCTGCAGCGTGCCAAAGTGCTTTGCCGTTATTGAAGCCCATTTTGTAGTCAGTGTAAAAGGTTGAAGTGAAACTCTGCCATCTGCAGCTGATCTAGTGCCAAGCATGGCCGTGATCCAATAGCAGTGTCCTTACTTGGAGGAGTTAACTCTGGAAATGTGATAGAATCTGGTCAGCTTCAACCAAAGGCTGTTACTTTAGTTACTTTGAATATCAACATACAACGGCCGTCAGCATCTTGCTGCCTCTAAGCTGTGAATTACTGTCCTGGACTGTCCGAGATACCAAAGTTTTTGGGTGTATTTGAAGATTCATAGCACATGTTTACAGAGGATCTCTCCTCAAGATCTTGTTGCTTGTCACATGAGTCTAGATTCAGTGAAATGCTTTATTCTGCACAGTGTCCAGTAAAATCATACTATACGTGAGCACAATCTTACATAAGTAAGAGTGCAACGTTTGTAGTGCGTTAAAAATAATAGTCGACTTCTTCCGAGGCAGTACAGTCTCACTATGTTTCTGGTGCCAACTTTTCGTTTTCAAGTATCAAGTTCTTTTAAAATAAAATGGAGCCTTAACTTGGCCTTAAAGACCCAATGTCCTGGCAGCAACAACACCAGATGTTTCGATCCGACACTTATCAGTCTGCCCCATTTCCCGCCACAGATACATCTTGGGCTTGTATCACTCCACAATGTTGCAGAAACTGTCAGTGTTATGCAGTCACATTGTGGTTTATGGAAATTACAGGGCACTAGGTGGATGGCATGTTTTTGCCATTATAACAGTGACCACCCATTAAAAGATTAACTGGTTCAAATGTGGAGTTTTGAAGCATCTTTAACTTTAGGTGCTTCAGGCGCAGATAAGGCACTGGTGGCTTGTTCTGGGAATGAAGCTCACTTGGAGACTGGATAGATTTCTTGTTATGTGAGAGGACAGCAAATGCTGTCACACCAGCTGGCAGTTGTAAGTTGTAGCAGGTGTCCAGCTGCTGATTTGATGTTGATCTCTACTAAGGCACAGATTACGATGAAGGTGATTCAGGGCCTGTACAGTGGCGTTACAACCGTTGAATTGGACACACTGGCAGCAGAGACAGCCGCCACCATGACAACTAAACATCCCGACTATGCCATCCTGGCCGCACGGATCGCCGTCTCCAATCTGCACAAGGAAACCAAGAAGGTATTCTCTGGTGAGTAACGTGATGGTGACAAAGCCCTGCAGCTCACGGTCATACTGCACACTCTATATTGATAAAACAAAACTTGCCCCACATATTCCCTTTCAACTTTGCTCCTCCCACCTGAAACCTATGGCCTCTAGTCTTTGACATTTCCAGCCTGGAAAAATACTCTGTTTTTCTATCCTATATGTAACTTGTACGCCTACATCCATCTGCATCAATGCTCCGGTGCGGTCTGGTCACTAAAAGTGTACTTTCTCCAGATCAAACTCCAGCTGTCATTTCCCTGCTTACTTCAACTGGTCTTTATCCGACTGTATTCTTTGACAACCTTCCTCCCTATCCATAATTATACTAGGTAGACAAAAGTGCTGGAGAAACTCAGCGGGTGCAGCAGCAACCCTTCTTCAGGTTTCGGCCCGAAACGTTGCCTATTTCCTTCGCTCCATAGATGCTGCTGCACCCGCTGAGTTTCTCCAGCACTTTTGTCTACCTTCCATTTTCCAGCATCTGCCGTTCCTTCTTAAACCCATAATTATACTTATTTTTTGCCCGCAAACTTGCTAATCAACCCACCTGCCTGTAAAGTACAAGCAACACCTGTGGTCAGACCTCTAGTCAGAAGAACCTCACTACCACCACCTGCTTTCTTCGATGGCTAAGTCGATTTTGAATCCATGCTTCCACCTTGAATCCTGTGTGTTGTAATCTTCAAGGAACAGCCGAGCATGAAGGACCTTGTTAAATGCCTTAGAAACATATGTATGCAATACACACTGCCCTAATCCCATCAATCATTCTTGTCGTCTCCTCAAAAAAACCTGTTTGTAAGACGTGACCTTTTCTAACAATAGCCTTCTGTACCACTGTGGACCAAAGCGCCTGTTTCCTGTGCTGTACAGTACTATATGTTCTAATATTATGTTCCTCTCAGGTCACACCTCACCCCCCTTCACTCCAGTAAGTACATGCCCAGCCGATCCAATCTCTCCCTCAAGTCCAATCCTGGTCCCATTCTAGTGAATCTTACCTGCACCCTTGCTTGGTCTTTGTCCACCAATGTGTATCTCTTGGCTGTTTTCTTTTCCAGACGTGATGGAAGATCTGTACAACTATGTGAGCCCTCTGACCAATAACCACTCGCCCATGATTTCCAAGGAAACTTTGGACATTGTGCTTGAAAATAAAGATGTAAGTGCCTTTGTTGCCTGCGTTTGGTGTTGGGTGGAATCTGCTTGCCCCTTTGCTGCTGATGGCAACAGCTGAGTTTAGTTTATGGTCACGTGTACTGAGCTTACATTGAAACGCTTTTAAGGTGTGACAATAGGCAATAGGTGCAGGAGAAGGCCATTCGGCCCTTCGAGCCAGCAACCAATCAGCGGAAAGTCTATACAGGTGCACAACCTTTTATCCGAAAGCCTTGGGACCAGACACTTTTCGTAATTCAGAATTTGTCGGTCTTCGGAATGGAAATTTTTTAGCGTAGATTTTAATGGCTGGCTCAGTGGTAGAGGCTCGGCTCATATCCGCAAGGTCGCGAGTTTGCGCCTTGATCCTGGCAGTTACTCGATCGCGAGTTTGAGTCTTCAATGTCGTTTTTTCTTGCAGAATAAATGTTTGTATGAAATGCAGTGTAGGAGAGGTGTACTGACTGTGTGGGCAGAACTTTGGAAGTGATTGCCCACCAGTCTAAAAAGCCGCTGTGTCTCCCTGTCCCTGGGATAGCAGGGGGCGATCAAACAGCACAATACCCCCTCCAACTCCAGAGGAATCCGCTCCCCGATGGGCCGCTACCAAAGATCATAGAGGAGCTCCTCTATGATCTTTGGCCGCTACAGCGACAAGTGGCAGTTTGCCCACAGCTCGAGCTGCGCCCCCTCATCCGCCACCCCAAGAACAAGACGTACATTGCACACCATCAGCTTCTGCCCCTACGTGTTCCTCTGGAGTTGGAGCGGGGCTGGGCTGGAGTTGCTGCTGGCTGTGGGTCTCTGGGATCTCCGTGCTTGCAGTGGGCCTGGGGGTCGGTGGGCGGCGGTGGGAGCTGTGGAGCCTGTGGACCTACCTCCGTGGAGCTGGCCAGCTTCGGAGCGTGGAGAGTTGCGGGGGCGAGCTGCTGCGACCCGACTCCGGTGGATGGTGAGACCGGGAGCTCGCGGGTCCCCGGTGGGAGACCGCTTTGCGGGGCACCGGCAGCGGCGACTTCTCCCGCCCGAATTACGGGGTTGAGAGTGACCTGGAGGGGGGCCTTACAACGCCCGGCGCGGCTGTAAATTGCCGCGGTCTTGCTAGCGCCCGCCGGGGGCTCCAACATCAACACCGGGGCAGGGCCCTACATCTCCCGGCGTGGCTTTGAGTGGCCGCTCCCCGATGGGCCCCTACGACGCCCCGAGCTGCGCCCCGTCATCCGCAACCCAGGTTCCTCTGTAGTTGGAGTGGGGCTGGGCTGGGCTGCTGTTGGCTGTGGGTCTCTGGGATCTCCGCGCTTGCGGTGGGCCTGGGGGTCGGTGTCCAATTGGTTCTGATGTATCCGGTGACTAGCACAGTCCTGCAATCGCCGACGTGAAGACAGTGCATAGCCCCCGCGCCGGTGCAATGGGCGGGGAGCTGGAGAGGGGAGGGAAGGGGTCACACACATGGCCGGGAAGCAGAGGGGTGTAGGTGCGGTGAAACTGAAGGGAGCGACAATCTGCACTGTGTATCGTGAGTCTAACGTGGGAACTTTTTAACTCAGCGGGCAGGCAGCAGCATATTGTCAATTATTAACCCTCCCGCGCAATATACCCTCACCTTCTCTTTTATGAATGGGGATTTAGTTCCCCTTTCTTCGAGGACCGACCGGAGGTTCCGCTGTCACCTCTGCAGGCCGCCCTCGGTGAACGTTTTCAAGGACCTTTCTTCAAGGACCGAAAAAATGGCCGCTATTCGGAGGTTTTCGTTATTTGGATCTTCGGATAAAAGGTTGTGCACCTGTACATGATTGCAATTGAGCCATCCACAGTGCACAGATACAGATGAAGGCAATAACATGAATAACAATTAGCATAGTTAAAGTAAGAAATGTCAAGTCAAGAGTGCTTACGTAGATCTTGGAGAAGCAGTAATCAAGAGATGCAGGGAGAAGAGCTTATAGACAATAGTTGCTGGAGTAGGCCAAAAATAAAAGAGATGAAGTACAACGTAGTAAAGATGAGCGGGAAGCAAGAGGAATGGGTAATGTTTAAAGAGCAACAGAAGATAACTAAAAAGGCAATACGGGGAGACAAGATGAGGTATGAAGGTAAACTAGCCAAGAATATAAAGGAGGATAGTAAAAGCTTCTTTAGATATGTGAAGAGGAAAAAATTAGTTAAGACCAAAGTTGGACCCTTGAAGACTGAAACAGGTGAATTTATTATGGGGAACTAGGAAATGGCAGATAAGTTGAACCGGTACTTTGGATCCGTCTTCACTAAGGAGGACACAAACAATCTTCCTGATGCACTAGTGGTCAGAGGATCTGGTGTGGCGGAGGAACTGAAGGAAATCCACATTAGGCAGGAAATGGTGTTGGGTAGACTGATGGGACTGAAGGCTGATAAATCCCCAGGGCCTGATGGTCTGCATCCCAGGGTACTTAAGGAAGTGGCTCTAGAAATCGTGGATGCATTGGTGATAATTTTCAATATGTTTTCTATTTTCCAATAGATTCAGGATCAGTTCCTGTGGATTGGAGGGTAGCTAATATTATCCCACTTTTTAAGAAAGACGGGAGAGAGAAAACGGAATTGTAGACGGAATAATAAACGGAACAGTTAGCCTGACCTCGGTGGTGGGGAAGATGCTGGAGTCAATTATAAAAGATGAAATAGCCGAACATTTGGATAGCAGTAACAGGATCGGTCCGAGTCAGCATGGATTTACGAAGGGGAAATCATGTTTGACTAATCTTCTGGAATTTTTTGAGGATGTAACTAGGAAAATGGACAAGGGAGAGCCAGTGGATGTGGTTTACCTGGACTTTCAGAAAGCATTTAATAAGGTCTCACATAGGAGATTAGTGGGCAAAATTAGGGCACATGGTATTGGGGGTAGAGTGCTGACATGGATAGAGAAGTGGTTGGCAGACAGGAAACAAATAGTAGGGATTAACGGGTCCCTTTCAGAATGGCAGGCAGTGACTAGTGGGGTACCGCAAGGCTCGGTGCTGGGACCGCAGCTATTTACAATATACATCAATGATTTGGATGAAGGGATTCAAAGTAACATTAGCAAATTTGCAGATGACACAAAGCTGGGTGGCAGTGTGAACTGTGAGGAGGATGCTATGAGAATGCAGGGTGACTTGGACAGGCTGGGTGAGTGGGCAGATGCATGGCAGATGAAGTTTAATGTGGATAAATGTGAGGTTATCCACTTTGGTATCAAAAACAGTAGGGCAGATTACTATCTAAATTGTGTCAAGTTGGGAAAAGGGGAAGTACAACGGGATCTGGGGGTTCTTGTTCATCAGTCTATCCAGGACAAAATTCCAGGGCAATTTGAGCGCCCTGGAGAGGAAAAGACTACAAAAAGTAGTAAACACTGCCCAGTCCATCATCGGCTCTGACATTCCTTCTATCGAGGGGATTTATCGCAGTCGCTGCCTCAAAAAGGCTGGCAGTATCATCAATGACCCACACCATCCTGGCCACACACTCATCTCCCTGCTACCTTCAGGTAGAAGGTACAGGAGCCTGAAGACTGCAACAACCAGGTTCAGGAATAGCTACTTCCCCTCAGCCATCAGGCTATTAAACCTGGCTCGGACAAAACTCTGATTATTAACAACCACTTTCTGTTATTTGCACTTTACCAGTTTATTTATTCATTTGTGTATATATTTATATCATGGTATATGGACACATTTATCTGTTTTGTAGTAAATGCCTACTATTTTCTGTGTGCTTAAGCAAAGCAAGAATTTCATTGTCCTATACAGGGACACATGACAATGAGCTCACTTGAACTTGAACTTGAAAGTAAGCAGGTACACAAAAATGCTGGAGAAACTCAGCGGGTTGAGCAGCATTCTTATGAAAGTAAGCATGCAGGTAGAGCAGGCAGTGAAGAAAGTGAATGGCATTTTGACCTTTATAACAAGACGAGTCGAATATAGGAGAAAAGAGGTCCTTCTGCAGTTGTACAGAGCCCTAGTGTGACCACACCTGGAGTATTGTGTGCAGTTTTGGTCCCCTAATTTGAAGAAGGACATTCTTGCTATTGACGGGAGTGCAGCGTAGGTTTACAAGGTTAATTCCTGGGATGGCGGGACTGTCATATGCTGAGAGAATGGAGCGGCTGGGCTTGTATACTCTGGAATTTAGAAGGATGATAGGGGATCTTATTGAAACATATAAGATTGTTAAGGGTTTGGACACGCTAGAGGCAGGAAACATGTTCCCGATGTTGGGGGAGTCCAGAACCAGGGGTCACAGTTTAAGAATAAGGAGTAAGCCATTTAGAATAGAGATGAGGAAACGCTTTTTCCTCACAGAGAGTGGTGAGTCTGTGGGATTCTCTGCCTCAGAGGGCGGTGGAGGCAGGTTCTCTGGATGCTTTAGAGTGAGAGCTAGATAGGGCTCTTAAAGATCGCTATCTTTAAGAGCCAGGCGATATGGGGAGAAGGCAGGAACGGGGTACTGATTGGGGATGATCAGCCATGAATCACATTGAATGGTTGTGCTGGCTCGAAGGGCCAAATGGCCTACTCCTGCACCTATTGTCTATTGGGTGTTTTTTTGTCATGTGTCCCAGATAGAACAATGAAATTCTTACTTGCTGCAGCACAACACAATATGTAAACATAGTACATAACATATATATACACACACACATACACACATACTCAATAAACAAACAATTATAGTGCAATCATAATAACAGTCTGTATGTAGTTTAGAGCTTATTTGAGGTCGTCGTGTTTAATAGCCTGATGGCTGTCGGGAAGAAGCTGTTCTTGAACCTGGACGTTACAGTTTTCAAGCTCCTGTACCTTCTTCCCGATGGCAATGGTGAAATGAGTGTGTGGCCATGATGGTTTGGGTCCTTGATGATGTTGGCTGCCTTTTTGAGGCAGCGGCTGCGATAAATCCCTTCGATCGTGGGGAGGTCAGAGCCGGTGATGGATTGGGCAGTGGTCACTACTTTTTGCAGTCTTTTTGGCTCCTGGAGATTTAAGAGTGGAACAAATGTAATGCGTGGTTGCAGATCCACGTTTGTGACTAGCCTGGGTTGGGTGCCATGTTGTAGCTGCTAGATGTTGAGATGTGGCGAGACTGATTAGACCGTGTGTGTTTGTGAGCAGTGTTTGAGTGATTCCAAAGACCAGTACTAAAGTGATCTGTTCTTTCTCTTAAGCGCCTGAATTCTGCTATCATCTTTGACCGGGACTTCTCCTACAATTTCTTCGGTTTTAAGGTAGGGTATTTCCGGAGATGGGACTGGCTTTGTTGCAGGATCCTTTCATCACTCTGCCTTATTCCTGCCATTTCTTTTCACAGACCCTTGAACGTTCCTATCTGCTGAAGATCAATGGAAAAGGTATGTGCCTTCTGCTGTCTCTTGATGCAGTGAGCTAGTTATCTCCCCTGATCCTCTGTGTAACTGGGCAGGCAGCACTTTGATCCAACATTCCAGCTCATCGCCAGTGGAAGGAGTAAAGTTTCATGCTTTTTGTCATTTTCAACATTTCTGGTATCTGGTGAAATGTCCAGCTAGAGGGGGGTGAAAGTAAAGGAAGGTGCAAAGTAACTCTGTTCCCACAAGCAGGCGCAGGTACAATACAATACAATACAATACAATTTTATTTGTCATTTGAACCTCATTGAGGTTCAAACGAAATGTTGTTTCTGCAGTCATACACACAAGAAAAAGACCCAAGACACAACACAATTTACACAGACATCCATCACAGCGCATCTCCTCCTCGCTGTGATGGAAGACAAAAACTTATCCCTCCCCTGCACTCCCCAATTCCCCTCCCGATGTCAGTCAAAGCCCCCGGCGGGCGATGGTAATTGTCCCGCGGCCATTAACGCCGCGCCGGGTGATGCAAGGCCGCGCTCCGGGTCTTGTTGGAGCCCCCGGCGGGCGCTAGCAAAGTCCCGCAGCCATTCCAAGCCGCGCCGGGGCGGTGATGTAAGGCCCCGCTCCAGGTAATCTTCAACCCCGCAACTCGGGCGGGAGAAGTCGCCGTTGCGGAAGCCCCGAAAAGCGGTCTCCCAGCAGGGTGGCACAGCAGATAGAGCTGCTGCCTCTGCACCACGGACCTGGGTTCGATCCTGGCTGCTGGTGCGGGCCTGTACAGAGTTTGCACCTTCTCCCGCGTGGGTTTCCTCTCGCATACTAAAGACTCGTGGGCTTGACGGGTGATTGGCCTCTGAATCGCCTCAAGTGTGTCAGATGTGAAAGTGGGATAACAGAACCAGTGTGAACACGGGACAGCTGGTCGGCATGGACTCGGCGGGCTGAAGGGCCTGTTTCCATGCTGTATCTCCAAACTAAAACGTTGGATTCACTCTTGATCCTGAAACAACTACTGAAACACAGTCTTAAAAGATGTGGCTGGTGAGATAGTTAATACAATAGTTTTACTTTCCAAAATAGGGTCCATTATATTGAAAAATAATGGCTGTAACTGCCTGTAGTCTTAAAATGGAGAGAGACGGGCAGCTGCAGGCCAATTAGACTAATATCTGTCATGGGTTCAAAGGTGTAATGCAGGGGTGGGCAACCTTGTTCTGCATAGGGGCCAGAACGCATGTCTGTGAGCGGATGGCGGGCCGCATCTATCACGTGTACACATGGATCCCGCCCCTTCTAGGACGCCACCCGGAGCACTGACCCCTAGTTACGGGTGCTCGCCAACATGGCGCACCCTACGGACCATTGCCTTGGGTCTGTCCTGAAGACGGTGGCTCAAATACTCACACTCACTACGTCCCCGGCCTATTGACAACCCCGATCCCCACAGTGAAGCCCAGACACAGAAGGTGCGGGGCCATGCCGGCGGCTTTGCGCAGGAAGCGGTACAGCCAGAGCTCGGTGCTGCTTGGTGGCTCCGCCATTGTGGCTACCAGCGCAGGCCTCCTTGCGTCACCGTGCCAGGGCGCCGCAGCCTCGGGAGGTACCGGAGATGATGGAATTCTGCGGGCCGGATGTTTACGGGAAAAAAACATACGCCCGCAAGCCGGATGATTTCGGGTCGCAACATACGCCCGGGGTCCGTAGGTTGCGACCCCTGATGTAATGTGTTAAAGGTGGGTGGAAGAGAATGGGAAGTTGAGGTTATGATCCCCAGTCAGCTGTGTCTACAATGTTGGAGTGGGCTCCGTTACTGAATGGTCTGGTTCCTGCTCTAATACATACACTGGTATTTGGCCACCGGTTTGATCTGTTTGCTGTTTTCCAGTGGCTGAACGTCCCCAACACATGCTGATGAGGGTCTCTGTTGGAATCCACAAGCGGGACATTGATGCTGCCATTGAAACGTACAACCTGCTGTCTGAGCGCTGGTTCACTCATGCCTCTCCCACCCTCTTCAATGCTGGCACCAACAGGCCTCAGCTCTCCAGGTACACTACCCCTTATCCCCAAGCCTGGGCTCGTCACCATCTGTCTCCAGCTTGTGATATACTTGTCGATGCAAGGAAGTGCAGATGCTGATTTACAACAAGACAAAATTAATTGCTGGAGTAACTCAGCAGGTCCAGCAGCATTTCTGGAAAGCATAGGTGGTAACGTGTGGGTTGGGGCCTTTCAGACTGAAGAAGGGTCCCGACCCAAAACATGGCCTGTTCATGTTCTCAGACAATGCTGTGTGTGTGACCTGCTGAGTTCCTCCAGCAGTTTGTTTTGCTCAAGATTCCAGCATCTGAAGTGTCTTGTCTCAACTGTGGAAATGTGGAAGTGTCAGTGCTCATCAGTTGATGGTTGCCAGGGAGGCGGGCTCTTTTTCTCCCCCATTTTTCATTTACTTGTCAGAAGAGGCCATTTGGCCCTTTGAGTTCATAATTTCTAGGAGCAGAATAAGGCCATTTGGCCCATCAAGTCTTCTACTCCACAATTCGATCATGGCTGATCTGTCTTTCCCTCTCAATCCCATTCTCCTGTCTTTGCCCCATGACCCCCAACACCCTTGCTGAACAAACATTGTCAATCTCTGCCATAAAAACATTCTTTGATTTGGCCTCCACAGCCAATCTATTCATGCTGGGTCTGACAGCTCCCGTGGTCTCATTTATTTCCTAATAACCTATGTCCTCGTGCCTTTCAACTCCTGCTTCTTCTGCTGCTGGATGCTCGATGTTTTTCCCTTGGTAGATGGTAGTGCAATGGTTTAAAAGCGCATGGGACAAATACAGGCAATTGGTCGTAGCCCAGAATGGCAGGCTGGTTGGTGGGCATGGGCAAGGTGGGCCGATAGACCTGCTTCAATGCTATGCAGCTCAGACTCTTAATGCCCCCGAATGAATGAACTCCAGTTTCTGGAGCCCCTGCTGTAATCTATTTGGTTCATCTTTACCACACACAATAAAATATCTTGCTTAGCACGCTTCCTGCTGCTGCTGCTGTATTGATCTTGTTGTTATTACCACTCTTGAACCAGAGCTCCCTCTGCCTTTTCCCACACTTTCTGAAGTCACTCCTGTTTCTTATTGAAGATTATTCCCTCTGGCCTGGTTGCCTAGCCTGTTGTTTGCCTTGCAGCTGCTTCCTGCTCACCATGAGGGACGACAGCATTGAAGGCATTTATGATACTCTGAAGCAGTGCGCTCTGATTTCCAAATCTGCTGGCGGTATAGGTGTTGCTGTGAGCTGCATCCGAGCTAGGGGAAGCTACATCGCGGGCGTGAGTATGGCGAGCTGCAATGTTGTAAACATCCCATTGAGAATTCATACGGTCTAGGAGCAGAATTAAGCCATTATGCCCCATCAGGTCTACTCCGCCATTCAATCATGGCTGACCTATCTTTCCTTCCCAACTCCATTCTCCCGCCTTCTCCCATAACCCCTGACACCCGTACAAATCAAAAATATGTAATCCCTGCCTTAAAAATAGCCATAGATTTGGTCTCCACAGCTGTGTCTTACAAACCAGTAATCTGTTCAATTTAATTCAATTGAAAGATACAGCATGAAAACAAGTCCTTTGGCCCACCGAGTCCACACTGACCATTAATCATCTGTCTGAAGAAGGGTCTCGACCCGAAATGTCGCCTATTCCTTCTCTCCGTAGACGTTGCCTCACCCGCTGAGTTACTCCAGCATTTTTGTCTACCTTAAACATCTGTTCACCCTGGTTCTGTTATCCCCACTTTCGCATTGTCTCCCTTCGGCATCAGAGGCCAATTAATCTACGTACCTACATGTCTATGGGATGCGGGAGGGGACGAAGCACCCGGAGGAAACCATTTAGTCATGTGGAGAACGTGCAAACGTCACATGGATAGCGCTCAAGGTCGGGATCCAACCTGGGTCTCTGGCACTGCTGCACAGTGCAGCCACTCAGTCATCCTGCTGAGAACCCTCAAGCAAGTAGTGTTGGATTGGCCCGGTCTACAAGCCGTACAGCAATGAAACAGGCCCAACTCATCCCTGCTGACCAAGATGCCCTATTCAAGTTAGTTCCGTTTGGCCCATTTCCCTCTGAACATTTCCTATCCATGTATCTGTCCAATCGACAGTCACAACCTATTTATATGCGAGCCACATTGCCCTTGAACTGAAGAGGCATTAATGCTGAGGATGGGTTTAAAACAAGCTACCCTTTCCCCCAAGGTTATATGTCGTGTAAAATAACAATTGATATTCTCAGTCCTTCTCCAGTTCTGGCCTCCTGTGTGTCTTCAGCTTTAAACACCACCATTTCACAGCTGTGCCTTGAGCTCTGGGATTCTCTTCATAAACCTCTCCCTTGCAAGCTGTGTCCAAACAATTAGGAGGTATCAAATACTTGTTAATGCTCCTGTTGCCGGGGACCTGGTGCTGCTTGTGACCACACCGTTCTCTGGCTGCTGTGTACATGCTGCACACTTCAATGCCTCCTTGTCCTTTCAGACCAATGGAAGCAGCAATGGCCTGGTACCCATGCTGCGGGTTTACAACAACACAGCGCGTTACGTCGACCAGGGAGGGAACAAGGTGAGTGTGCTGAGGTTTGGGACCTGTTGTCTCTGCTGAGCACGGCTGAGAATTCAACAGGTTGGTCCTGATATAAAGCTCAGATCAGGTGGCATGTGCAGAGGAAAACAGCTATTGCTTAATTTTATGCCGTTTGCTCACAGCAGTTAATGATTCAGGATTCAAGTTGATAACATCAATCTGAAGAAGGGTCTAGGCTCGAAACGTCACCTATCCATGTTCTCCAGAGATGCTGCCTGACCCGCTGAGTTACTCCAGCACTCTGTGAAACGTCACCTATCCATGTTCCCCAGAGATGCTGCCTGACCCGCTGAGTTACTCCAGCACTCTGTGAAACGTCACCTATCCATGTTCTCCACAGATGCTGCCTGACCCGCTGAGTTACTCCAGCACTCTGTGAAACGTCACCTATCCATGTTCTCCACAGATGCTGCCTGACCCGCTGAGTTACTCCAGCACTCTGTGAAACGTCACCTATCCATGTTCCCCAGAGATGCTGCCTGACCCGCTGAGTTACTCCAGCACTCTGTGAAACGTCACCTATCCATGTTCCCCACAGATGCTGCCTGACCCGCTGAGTTACTCCTGCACTCTGTGAAACGTCACCTATCCATGTTCTCCACAGATGCTGCCTGACCCGCTGAGTTACTCCAGCACTCTGTGAAACGTCACCTATCCATGTTCCCCAGAGATGCTGCCTGACCCGCTGAGTTACTCCAGCACTCTGTGAAACGTCACCTATCCCTGTTCCCCACAGATGCTGCCTGACCCGCTGAGTTACTCCTGCACTCTGTGAAACGTCACCTATCCATGTTCTCCACAGATGCTGCCTGACCCGCTGAGTTACTCCAGCACTCTGTGAAACGTCAGCTATCCATGTTCTCCACAGATGCTGCCTGACCCGCTGAGTTACTCCAGCATCTTGTGTCTGTCTTCAAGTTGATAACTATAGGCAGAGGAGCATTGGGGTAATGTTGAAATTTAGTGATGGGTCTGCAGGAGTAATGTCAGGAAGCACGTGCAAAAGATCACGTATGGCAACATTTGGTCTAATGATAGATAGTTCATGACCATGTTAAGTTGTGCTTATTCTTCTTACGTACGGCGTGCATAACAAAGTTGTAGGTCAACTTGTCCTATTTTATCTATTTGTTTGTGCACGTTGGGTTGATTGCATTGTTCGAAAAAGGGTGGACCACGTGAAGGTTGCAATCTCCCACTCCAGTTGAGTTTATTGTATAAAGAAGAGAGGCACAAAATGCTGGAGTAACTCTGCAGGTCAGGCATAGAAACATAGAAAATAGGTGCAGGAGTAGGCCATTCGGCAGCATCTCTGGAGAAATGAAATCCCTGAAACCTCCGGTATTCCTTCTCTCCAGAGATACTGCCTTTCCTGCTGAGTTGCTCCAGCATTTATTGTCTATCTTTGGCGTAAACCAGCAACTGCAGTTCTGTGAGTTTATTCCATAGTAGAGTGAGGTGCAGGTACATGAGTTTATTCCATAGTAGAGATGCAGGTACAATGAAAATCTTGCTTGCAAAAACATCACAGGTGCATTAAAAACATGAATTAAACAATTTATTCTTTAGACACGTGAGCAAAATGAGTGCAAAAACATCTCGGATGGTGCAGGAGGTGGACCACAGTGTTCCATTGTTGGCCTTAATCGGACGGGCTATCCAGGTTCATGAGGCTGTGTGGCAGACTGCTGCTGCTGTTGGTGGTGGTGGTGGTGCGCTAATCTATTGACAGTGTCTGGAAAAAGTTTGTAACGGTGGTCAGTCTGTGAGTTGGGGTTGTCCATTTGAGAAGTCTGTAGTGTGTCTTGTGGTAACCACTCAGAGTAGTAACAAAGGTAGACAAAAATGCTGGAGAAACTCAGCGGGTGAGGCAGCATCTATGGAGCGAAGGAATAGCTGACGTTTCAGGTCGAGACCCTTCTTCAGATGAAGGCTGTAGCAGAAAAGGGTCTCCGGTCGTCTTGGACTCCATGCCACTGGATCCTGACTCGGATCTGTCAAGGACCTGTCGTGGGGTGGCTGTCTGTCTGTGCACCAGTCTCCCCACGTTAAACAAAGTCACGCACAGTTTCGAGCAACCGCGGATGATGATCCACATGCTTGGAATGTGGTGGGAGGTTGTAATATGCTGCACCAATTAGACAATAGACAATAGGTGCAGGAGGAGGCCATTCGGCCCTTCTAGCCAGCACCGCCATTCAATGTGATCATGGCTGATCATCCCCAATCAGTACCCCGGTTCCTGCCTAGTCTCTATTGATGCTATAAAGCTGAACTGTTCTCTCGGCAGCGTCCAGGGGCCTTTGCCATTTACCTGGAGCCCTGGCACATGGACATCTTTGACTTCTTGGAGCTGAAGAAGAACACTGGGAAGGAGGAGCAACGTGCTCGCGATCTCTTCTACGCGCTCTGGATCCCAGACCTCTTCATGAGGCGTGTGGAGAGCAACCAGGTGAGAGTTTGCTGGGGACGTGAGAAACTGGAGATGCTGCAATCTTCAGCAAACAAAGCTCTGTGGGTCAGGCAGCATCTGTGGAGGAAATGGACACTCTGAAGAAGGGTCCAGACTTGACATGTCGTCTCCACATACATGTTCTCCACAGATGCTGCCTGACCTGCTGAGTTCCTCTAGCACATTTGCTTGTCACCGTTTATTGTTGGGGGGGGGGGAAAAAAAACATTGCTCACAATGTTGAAATAAAGATTGGGAGAATTGCCAGGAAACAAACATGAAAGTTGGCGATCGTGGGTAACACCAGCGTAGGGTTAAATAATGTGAGCTCTTGAGCAACTCCTTAAAACATCCCCTGTTGTTTTGCTTCAGCCTCATGTGCCCTGAAATTGAAAGTGCTATTCTGCTGATTTTGTTTTATTTTTCGGCAGTTTTATTAGGACATTCGGTCAAACTCTCCTGCTGCTCTAGGAGTATCTGTAGATTTTTATACACCATGGGGAGGCAAATGAGAATTGACTGCTTAATGACAAGCTGCACCAGCATTGCGAATCTCCCAGTCAATAGACAATAGGTGCAGGAGGAGGCCATTCGGCCCTTCGAGCCAGCACCGCCATTCAATGTGATCATGGCTGATCATCCCCAATCAGTACCCCGATCCTGCCTTCTCCCCATATCCCCTAACTCCGCTATTTTTAAGAGCCCTATCTAGCTCTTGGAAGCATCAGCCTCCACCGCCCTCTGAGGCAGAGAATTCCCCAGACTCACCACCCTCTGTGAGAAAAAGCGTTTCCTCGTCTCCGTTCTAAATGGCTTACTCCTTATTCTTAAACTGTGGCATGGCAGTCTGTGGTAATGAGCCGTGGCAGTCCAGGTAATGGTCCATACATCCAATCCTGCCTCAGCCCACAGTTTCCCTGCTTGCTGGAGAACTCCCACTCAACTGCAGCAGTCATAAAAGAAACTGTGCTAAGGTCGTTTTGGAAAATGGAAGCGGGGAGAAGATTTACAACGCTGCAGCGAGGGGTGGAGGCCTGAACTACAGGGAGAGTTTGAGCAGGCGAGGAGTTTTGTTGGAGTGCAGGAGGACGGACGAGGGGTGATGCTAGAGGTGTATATAAACGGGAACCGATGAGGTGAATGCACCCAGTGTCAGGGATTGAGGAACCAGAGGGCATAGGTATACGGTGAGAGGCTGAGAGGCAGCTTTTTCCACACGGGTGGTGGTGGTCATATGAGCTGCCGCAGCTGGCTGTGGGGCTGGTACAATAACATTAAAAAGACACTTGGACATGGAGGTACATGGATAGCAAAGATTTAGAGGGATACGGGCCAAACACAGGTAAATGGGACTAGCTTAGATGGGGTGGTGTGGATGAGTTGGGCAGAAGGGCCCCTATTCCTGCTGTGGTACCATGCAAGCCAAGGTTCAGTGCTTGGACACGAACAGATGAAGTTTCTCTGGAGCTGTATCTGACCAGTGGAGATGGCTTTGATACTCGACTTGTTTGAAGCCGGCATTTGAGGTGTGACGAGGTGAAGTTTACTTTATAGATACGGGGCGGGAACAGGTCCTTCGGCCCACCGGGTCCGCGCCGACCAGCGATCCCTGCAGATTAACACTATCCTACACACACTACGGACAATTTCTACATTTACCAAGCCAATTTACCTACATACCTGCACATCTTTGGAGCGTGGGAGGAAACCAAAGATCTTGGTGAAAACCCACGCAGGTCACGGGGAGAACGTACAAACTCCGTACAGACAGCATCCGTAGTCGGGATGGAAGCCGGGTCTCCGGCGCTGTAAGGCAGCAACTCTACCGCTGCGCCACCGTGACGTGTCTGCACATTTTTCTCATTGCCGTTTGATTTTGCAGGACTGGTCCTTGATGTGCCCGCATGATTGCCCCGGCCTGGATGATGTTTGGGGAGAGGAGTTTGAGGCTCTGTACGAGAGGTAATGATCCCCTTTCGCTCAAATCCTAACGCAATAAGCATCTCTTGAAGGATAAATCTTGGCTAGGTTAGTGGGGGGAACACTCCGGTTCCTCCATTGTGTGAGCAGCTCCAGAGTTACTGCATTACCTGGAAGATGTGTAGCTGTGTCCCTGTCGTGAGGGTTTGTTACTGGGGTTCAACTTGTCACAGGTTGCACTGTGGCATCTGACATTGTGGCAGAAGCTGTCAAGTAAAACTGGGTAGAAATTATAACTCAGCAACGTGCCATCCCCTTAGTAATTCTTGTCCTCTGTTCCCTACTTACCTTGAATCACCCTCACTGACCAGACTGCATCCCCTTCAAACTTTATTCCTTGCAGTGCAGGAGGTTGAGGGTGATTTGAGAGGTGTATCAAATCATGAGGGGAATAGAGAAGGTCTATTGCCCAGGTTAGGGGAATCAAGAACCAGAGGGCATGGGTTTAGTGGGAGAGGAGAAAGATTTAATAGGAACCTGAGCGGCAAGCTTTTCACTCAGAGGGTGGTGGGTGTATGGAACGAGCTGCTAGTGGAAGTAAATAAAGCAGGTGCAATAATATTTGAAAGACATTTGTCCAGGTGCATGGATAGACAATAGGTGCAGGAGTAGGCCATTCAGCCGCTCGAACCAGCACCGCTATTCACGGTGATCATGGCTGATCATCCACAATCAGTACCTTGTTCCTGCCTTCTCCCCATATCCCTTGACTTCGCTATATTTAAGAGCTCTATCTAACTCTCTCTTGAAAGCATCCAGAGAACCGGCCTCCACTGCCTTCTGAGGCAGAGAATTCCACAGACTCACAACTCTCTGGGGAAAAAGTGTTTCCGCGTCTCCCTTCTAAATGGCTTACTCCTTATTCTTAAACTGTGGCCCCTGGTTCTGGACTCCCCCAACATCGGGAACATGTTTCCTGCCTCTAGCGGGTCCAAGCCCTTAACAATCTTATATGTTTAAATAAGATATCCTCTCATCCTTCTAAACTCCAGACTGTACAAGCCCAGCTGCTCCATTCTCTCAGCATATGACAGTCCCGCTATCCCGGGAATTAACCTTGTAAACCTACGCTGCACTCCCTCAATAGCAAGAATGTCCTTCCTCAAATTAGGGGACCAAAACTGCACACAATACTCCAGGTGTGGTCTCACTAGGGCTCTGTACAACTGCAGAAGGACCTGTTTGCTCCTATATTCGATTCCTCTTGTGATAAAGGCCAACATGCCATTCGCTTTCTTCACTGCCTGCTGTACCTGCATGCTTACTTTCATAGACTGATGTACAAGGACCCCCAGATCCCGTTGTACTTCCCCTTTTCCCAACTTGACGCCATTTACATAGTAATCTGCTTTCATGTTTTTGTTACCAAAGTGGATAACCTCACATTTATCTGCATTAAACTTCATCTGCCATGCATCTGCACACTCCCCCAACCTGTCCAAGTCACCCTGCATTCTCATAGCATCCTCCTCACAGTTCACACTGCCACCCAGCTTTGTGTCATCTGCAAATTTGCTAATGTTACTTTGAATCCCTTCATCTAAATCATTGATGTATATTGTAAATAGCTGCGGCCCCAGCACCGAGCCTTGCGGTACCCCACTAGTCACTGCCTGCCATTCTGAAAGGGACCCGTTAATCCCTACTCTTTGTTTCTTGTCTGCCAATCAATTTTCTATCCATGTCAGTACCCTACCATGTGCCCTAATTTTGCCCACTAATCTCCTATGTGGGACCTTATCAAAGGCTTTCTGAAAGTCCAGGTACACTACATCCACTGCCTCTGCCTTGTCCATTTTTCCAGTTACACCCTCAAAAAATTCCAGAAAATTAGTCAAGCATGATTTCCCCTTCGTAAATCCATGCTGATTCCGATCCTGTTACTGCTATCCAAATGTGCGGCTATTTCATCTTTTATAATTGACCCCAGCATCTTCCCCATCACCGATGTCACGCTAACTGGTCTATAATTCCCAGTTTTCTCTCTCCTTCCTTTCTTAAAAAGTGGGATAACATTAGCTACCCTCCAATCGACAGGAACTGATCCTGAATCTATAGAACATTGGAAAATGATCACCAATGCCTCCACGATTTCTAGAGCCACCTCCTTGAGCACCCTGGGATGCAGACCATCAGGCCCTGGGGATTTATCAGCCTTCAATCCCATCAGTCTATCCAACACCATTTCTTGCCTAATGTGAATTTCCTTCAGTTCCTCCGTCACCCCAGATCCTCTGGCCACTAGTACATTTGGGAGATTATTTGTGAAGTTAGATCCAAAGTACCTGGTCAAATTGTCTGCCAATTCCTTGTTCCCCATAATAAATTCACCTGTTTCTTAACTAATTTTTTCCTCTTCACATACCCAAAGAAGCTTTGACTATCCTCCTTTATATTCTTGGCTAGCTTACCTTCGTACCTCATCATTTCTCCCCGTATTTCCTTTTTAGTTATCTTCTGTTGCTCTTCAAAAATTCCCCAATCCTCTGGCTTCCCACTCATCTTTGCTATGGTATACTTCTCTTTTATTTTTATACTGTCCCTGACTTCCCTTGTCAGCCACAGATGCCTCTTACTCCCCATGGAATCTTTCTTCCTCTTTGGAATGAACTGATCCTGCACCTTCTGTATTATTCCCAGAAACACCTGCCATTGTTGTTCCACTGTCATCCCTGCTAGTGCATCTTTCCAGTCAACTTTGGCCAGCTCCTCCCTCATGGCCCCATAGTCCCCTTTGCTCAACTGTAATGCTGATACTTCCGATTTTACCTTCTCCCTCTCAAATTGTAGATTAAAACTACCTCCTAATGGCTCCTTTACCTCGGGGTTCCCTTATCAAATCCGGTTCAATCCGCAACACTAAATCCAGAATTGCCTTCTTCCTTGTAAACTCCAGTACAAGCTGCTCATCACAGAGGCACTCCACAAGCTCCCTTTCTTGGGGACCAGTACTGACCTGATTTTCCCAGTCTACCTACATGTTGAAATCTCCCATAACAACCGGAGCATTACCTTTGCTACATGCCAATTTTAACTCTTGATTCAACGTGCACCCTATATCCAGCCTACTGTTTGGGGTGGTGGAGAAGTTGTGTGATCCTGAGAGCGATGCCGTCTGGAGCTATGCTCCTGGTAGGGCCACCCATGGAGGTAAGGTCGAGGGGGAGGTCTCAGACAAAGAGCGATCCAACCAAGACCTCAACGGGGGAACAGGCGGAGGACGATGGCTGACCTTAGTGGAGCGTCACAACGGCTGGGAAGACGGATGAAGGCTGCAGCAGAAAAGGGTCTCCGGTCGTCTTGGACTCCATGCCACTGGATCCTGACCCAGATCTGTCGAGGACCGTGGGGTGGCTGCCTGTGCACCAGTCTCCTCACGTTAAACAAAGTCACGCACAGGCGTCCTCCATGAGGGGACGGCCATACTCGTTTCCAGTGACCGCCGATGATGAGGGTCATTAGGGTCTTTTTACACTTACAAATTCCTCAGTTCTATCCTTACTGACTCTACATCTCCTGATGCTATGTCACCCCTCGCAAGGGACTGAATTTCATTCCTTACCAACAGAGCTTCCCCATCCCCTCTGCCCACCTGTGTGTCTATTCGATAGGGCTTAGAAGCGTATGGGGCTAAGGCAGGCGAATGGGACTAGCATAGAATGCGGCGCCTTGGTTGGGCAGAAGGACGTGGTTTCAATGCTGAGTGTGTGCTACAGTTGAGCTGTTGCCTGCTGCAGGTATGAGAAGGAGGGCCGGGCACGCAAGGTGGTGAAGGCGCAGCAGCTGTGGTACGCAGTCATTGAGTCGCAGACGGAGACTGGGACGCCCTACATGCTGTACAAAGATGCCTGCAACAGGAAGAGTAACCAGCAGAACCTGGGGACCATCAAATGCAGCAACCTCTGCACCGAGATCGTGGAATACAGCAGTCAGAACGAGGTGAGCCCCACGCACGTCTAGACCATGTCACCCTGTCAGCGTCTTTGTGGCTGCCCTGCCCGGCACAGGCAGGTACTGATGCTCCTGGTTTGAGGTCAGTTCGAGCAAAGATCCTATCGTAAGCAAGATAGACCACTCGACGAAAAAGACGTAGTACGGTCATGGGCAGATTCATGGGTAATTTTCGGCCCCATTTCCGTAACCGGCTTCCGTCTACGCACTAAAGATCCCATAGGATACTAATGCGGAGACGGAAGCCGGTTACGGAAACATCCTCGTAAAAATAAAAGTTATTTGGGAAAAATCTTCTCTTCCTTTTCAGAATTTAAATTTATTAACACAAACTGTTCCCTCGCAACGTTGATTACACTGCGAGTCGGGTCGGGTTACGGAAATGGATGGAAAAAAGGCCCACGTTCCGCACTGTTGCGTACTACACGTCAGCCCATTACATTTAGCAGGAGTGGTCTATCTTGCTTTTAGTTCGAGTGTGTTCAGTTTCCACTAGTGGGAGATTCTTGAACCAGAGGTCGTAGCCTCAGAATTAAAGGGCGATCCTTTAAGGAGATGAGGAGGAATTTCTTTAATCAAAGGGTAGTGAATCTGTGGAATTCATTGGCACAGAAGGCTGTGCAGGCCAACAATGGATATATTTAAGGCAGAGGTAGATGCATTCTTGATTAGTAAAAGTGTCTGGTTATGGGGAGAAGGCATAAGAATGGGGTTAAGAGGGAGGGATAGATCAGCCATGATTGAATGGTGGAGTGGACTTGATGGGCCGAATGGCCTAATTCTGCTCCTATCACTTATGAACTGTTTGTCTTGGGAGTTTCCATTGGTCTGCGGTGGTTACCAAAGCTGACTGTGGTTCCTGGTTTGTTTGTTATGACAGGTGGCTGTTTGCAACTTGGCCTCGCTGGCACTGAACATGTACGTTACTGCAGATCGCAGCTACGACTTCAATAAACTGGCCGACGTCACCCGGGTGGCCGTGAAGAACCTGAATAAAATCATCGAAGTGAACTATTACCCAGTCCCTGAGGTAGGTCTGTGCTGGAGCTTCGAATTCATTGGTGGAAAAGCACGGGGAGGTTGATGGAGTCAAGATGGCATGGAAACAGGCCCTTTGGCCCACCTTGCCCGCGCTAACCAACATGCTCCAATCTACTTTAGTCCCTCCAGCCCTCGTTTGGCCCATATCACTCTAAACCAGTGGTCGGCAACCTATGGCCCCCGGGCCGAATGCGGCCCGTAACCCGAAATCATCCGGCCCGCAGGCGGATTTTGTTTCCCGTATTCATCCGAGCGCAGCCGAGCTCTGGCAGTACCGCATCCTGCGCAAAGCCGCCGGCACGGCCGCGCACCTTCTGTGAACACGTTTAAGAAAGATCTGCAGATGCTGGAAAACTCGCAGGAAGACAAGAATGCTAGTGAAACTCAGCGGGTGAGACGTGCAAGGATTGCACGAGCAATCCGCTGAGTTTCTCCAGCATTTTCACCTACCTTCTGTGAACAGTGATTTGATAATAATAACTTTATAATAATAACTTTATTTATAAAGCACTTTAAACAACTGCAGTTGCCACAAAGTGCTGTACATGAGAACTCATGAACAAAAAGCTATTACAAACAATTAAAAGCCATTAAAAACCGTAAAACGAAGGACTATAAAAAACACACTAAAAATTAAAAGACATTAAAAGCACTAAAAACAGGAGCAATGCCTCAGCCAGTGTCGAAAGCCAAAGAATAAAAATGTGTTTTTAGGGAGGATTTGAAGATGGACAGTGAGGGGGCCTGTCTGATGTGCAACGGCAAGGTGTTCCAGAGTGCCGGAGCAGCAACAGAAAAGGCTCTATCCCCTCTGAGCTTCCGCTTAGACCTTGGTACCTCAAGGAGCAGCTGATCAGCTGACCAGAGGCACCGGGCAGGAGCATATAGGTGGAGCAGCTCAGAGAGGTAAGGCGGGGCGAGCCCATTCAACGATTTAAAAACAAATAAAAGAATTTTGAAATGAACTCGAAAGTGCACTGGGAGCCAGTGAAGGGAGGCCAAAATTGGCGTAATGTGCTCCCTCTTTCGAGTTCCGGTCAAAAGGCGAGCGGCAGCATTTTGAACAAGCTGGAGACGAGCCAATGAAGCTCGTGCGACTCCAGAGTAGAGTGCGTTACAGTAATCCAGCCTAGATGTAATAAAGGCATGGATTACTGTTTCTAAAATGCTGCCGCTCGAGAATGGGCTTCACCTTTGCCAGCTTCCTTAGGTGAAAGAAGCTGGACTTAACCACCGCGCCTATTTGTTTATCTAGTTTAAAATCACCGTCCATCCTAAAACCCAGGTTCAAAACGGTTGGCTTTACAGACAATGCCAGTGGACCCAAGTCAACAAAGGGAGGTTCACGGCAGCCATTGGGGCCAAACAAAATCACCTCTGTCTTCTCTTCATTGTCCCAGAAAGTTTAAGGCCATCCAGGACTTAATGTCCTCAAGACAAGACAGAAGTGACTGCCATCCGGGGCGCGATCCATGTGTACACGTGATAGATGTGGCCCACCATCTGCTCACAGACATGCGTCCTGGCCCCTATACAGAACAAGGTTGCCGTCCCCTGCTCTAAACCTATCCTTTCCATGTTTTTGTCCAAATGTTTTTTAAGCGTGGTGAAAGCACCTGCCCCAACTACCTCCTGTGCCAGCTCGTTACACACACCTACCATCCTTTGTGTGGAGAAAAGAAAGTTGCCCCTTGGGTTCCTATTAAATCGTTCTCCCCTCACCTTAAACCTATATCCTCTGGTTCTTGATTCCCCTACTCTGGGTAAAAGACTGTGCATTCACCCTAGCTACTCCCCTCATAATCTTACACCCCCCTAAGATCACCCTTCATCCTCCTGCGCTCCAAGGAACAAAGTCCTTGCCTCAACCTCTCCCTATAGGTCAGGCACTCAGATTCTGGAATCATCCTCGTAAAGCTTCTCCATCTTCTCCAGCTTGATCCAAATGATTTGGGTTAGTATATTAATTTTGACTGTGTTTCTGATGTGCATGCACGCACACAAATGTGACAAACTGCAGTGTTGATGGAAGCTTTTTGTTGAGATCCATGACATTCGAGGGGGTGCAGAGGATGTTTGTCAGAATGACGCTTGGATTAAGGGTTATTCAGAGCTGCCAGGTAGTACGGATTTTCCGTATTTTTGTACGGAAATGCGATAAGAATTCGGATGTACGGATTTGCTTTGTAAAATAAGGATTTTTTTTAAATCGGCCCGACTTCCTGTTTCATCTTGCTGCTTAAAAAATGCAAGGATATTAAAAGTCATACTGCAACTCTAAAAATTATAGCAGATTAAATCTATTAGTATTTTAAATTTCAAGATCTGGATGATTACGCTTTGATCTGCCTGTCCCGCTACAGGTTTAAACAGCGCTGTCAGTTTAACTCGTGGGAACAGCGCAATGCGTTCTCATTATAGCGCTACCAGCTGGAGCACTATTGCCTTTACACACAGTGCTATGGCCACAGCGCTATGGGTCACAGACTGTTCAGGGAGGGAGAAGGAGAGAGGGAGGGAGTAAAAAAGGAAGGAGGGAGGAAAGGGAGGGGAAGGGGTAGGCAGTGGGAGGGAGGGAAAGAGGAAGGAGGGAGGGAGAGGGAGGCTTCCAAAATGGCTTCTAGATCATCATCTGGTGCTAAAAGCAGGAAGCAGCCGTTCAAACAGCAGTATACAAAGAGATGGCAATGAATGCACTATCAAGTAAGGTGCGTAGAAGACATGTCAATTGGTAGCAAAGTTATGCATTCTTGTACTCTTACATGGGTATGACTGCACATTTTAAAAAAATCATTTTTTTCAGCAAACGGCACCGCATAAAAATAGTGATTTCCTCAGCAAAATACTGATTTTCTGGTACTAAAATACTGAAATGCTCTGACAAAACTTGGCAGCTCTGGGTATTAGCTACAGGGAGAGGTTGGACAGACTTGGATTGTTCTCGGTGGGCCATTAGAGGTTGAGGGGAGACCTGATGGAGTTGTATAAAATGGGGGTATGGGTGGGGCAGATAGTGCCAGAATGGAAGCATCAAATACCAGGCGGCACAGCTTGAAGGTGAGGGGGCAACGTTTATCAGATGTGCACTGCAGGTTTTTTTTTACAATAGACAATAGGTGCAGGAGTAGGCCATTCGGCCCTTCGAGCCAGCACCGCCATTCAATGTAATAATATTAATAATATATTTTATTGTCATTGCACATAGGTGCAACGAGATTTGGTATGCAGCTTCCATCCGATGTCATAACTTAAACAACTAATAACATTTAGATTTAGATACCCTGAGAAACATGATTTATAAAAGGACAGTAAAACATTCAAAACAGTCTAAAGTGCAAATGTGTCTATGCCGGGTCATAATAAATAATAATAAATTTTATATTTAATGGGCGCCTTTCATACAAAATCTCAAGGACACCTTACATAGTAATCGGAATAAAAACATATAATCGGAGTAAAACAAGTAATTAAAGACATCACAATGACACAAATTAAAAACAGAATTCAATCCAAAAACAGAAAATCAAAAACACAGTGTGAAGAGAGAGCAGCGGCAACCAATTCGTGCCAGCGTCCACTCTCTCTTCACGGCAGCCATCATGGCTGATCATCCCCAATCAGTACCCCGTTCCTGCCTTCTGCTCATATCTCCTGACTACGTTATATTTAAGAGCTCTATCTAAAGCTAGGTGAGGTCTTTAAACATGGAGAGGTGGGTGCCTGGAACGCACTGCCAGGGGTGATGGTGGAGGCAGAGGCAACAGTGGCATTTAAGAGGCTTTTGAATGGGCGTATGGATATGCAGGGAATGGAGGGAAATATTATGTGAGGGCAAGGAAAAGCTGGTCTTGGCATCGTGCTGGGCACAGACATCGAGCCAGAGAGCCTGTTCCTGTGCTGTACTGTTCAATGTAGAACAGGGCCACTCAGGATCAGTGCCCAAAATGTCCACGTTGAAAATTATGCCGAGTTAAACTAATCCGCTCTGCCTGCACGTGATCCATATCCCTGCATATTCATGCAGCTATCGGAAAGCCTCTTCAATGCCACAATGCATCTTTGCCTCTATTTGGCCCTAGTGAGACCACACCTGGAATATTGTGTGCAGTTTTGGTGCCCTAATTTGAGGAAGGACATTCCTGCTATTGAGGGAGTGCAGCGTAGGTTTACAAGGTTAATTCCCGGGATGGCGGGACTGGCATATGCTGAGAGAATGGAGCAGCGGGGCTTGTACACTCTGGAGTTTAGAAGGATGAGGGAATTTCATTGAAATATATAAGATTGTTAAGGGCTTGGACACGCTAGAGGCAGGAAACATGTTCCCGATGTTGGGGGAGTCCAGAACCAGGGGCCACAGTTTAAGAATAGGGAGTAAGCCATTTAGAACGGAGACGAGGAAACACTTTTTCTCACAGGGAGTTGTGAGTCTGTGGCATTCTCTGCCTCAGAGGGTGGTGGAGGCAGGTTCTCTGGATGCTTTCAAGAGAGAGCTAGATAGAGCTCTTAAAAATAGTGGAGTCAGGGGATATCGGGGAGAAGGCAGGAACGGGGTACTGATTGGGGATGATCAGCCATGATCACATTGAATGGCGGTGCTGGCTTGAAGGGCCAAATGGCCTACTCCTCCACCTATTGTCTATTGTAATCCTCTGAACTTTTCCTATCCATGTAGATAGTTTAGAGCCACAAGGAACCGTGGAACACAAAGTGCTGGATGATGAGCTTTTCATTGTTATTGGACCTGTGCAGTAATGTGCAGTCACGGTGGGCTGAAGGGCCTGTCCCTGTGCTGTGCTCTTTGTTCTGTATGCATAGACAGTAGGACCAGGAGTAGCCATTTGAACATGGTCTTCCACTAGTAAGAGCAGGTGCTGTAGCTTAAACCCATTTCTTTGCCTTTGCTACGTATCCCAATTCCTTTAACATCCAGAAATGATTCAGTTTTGGAGACTGTCCTCACAGCTCCTTGCGACAAAGAATTGTTCGTGTTCGACCGATGCGTTGAAGACATCTCACCTCATCTTTCTCCTTTCTGGCCACCTCCTTTCAGACTGACACCACGGTGGTTCAGCGGTAGAGTTGCTGCCTCACAACGGCAGAGACCCTGGGTTGATCCTGACTACGGGTGCTGTCTGTATGGAGTTTGTACGTTCTCCCCGTGACCTGCGTGAGGTTTCTCCGGGATCTCCGGTTTCCTCCCACACTCCAAAGACGTGTGGGTTTGTATGTTAATTGGCTTGGTATAACTGTAAATTGTCCCTAGTGTTAGTGTGAGGGGGTCACCAGTCGGCACGGACTTGGTGGGCCGAAGGGCCTGGTTCTGTGCTGTATCTCTAAAAACTGAAACTAGTTCTAGACTGCTCAGCTGGAAGAATCTCGGCTGGATTTACCTCGTACAGATTTAAGATTTTTTCTTAAGATGATGACACAAGCTCTAGAGCAGTGATGCCTTCCGTACTGAATCTCTTCATGACCCGACTGGGGATTCTGTCTAGTGACATATATTTATCTGTGTAATTACATTAATGGGCCTGCATGTTGCAGCAAGTAAGAATTTCAATGTTCCTTTGTTGGTACACATGACGAGTTGTTCAGCATGGACACTGTGGTTTAGGTTCATTATTGTCAAGTGTACCAAGGTACAATGAAAAGCTTTGATTTGCATGCTATCCTAACCGGTCTGAAAAATACTAAATACAATCTGGTCTAACTCAAATACGATAGAGCAAAGGGGAAGATACAGAGTGCAAAATATAGTTGTAGCACATCAGTTCCAGAGACAAAAGTCCGATGTCCACCAGGGGATAGAGGGGCCGAAGGGCCTATTCCTGTGCTGCAATGTTCTATAGACACAAAATGCTGGAGTAACTCAGCGCGTCAGGCAGCACCTCCGGAGAAAAGAAATTGGTGACGTTTCGGGTTGAGACCCTTCTTCTGACAGAGTCAGGAGAGGGAAGCTAGAGGCATGAAAAGTTTCAGAACAAGCTGACCATTTTATCTCTGGTGTAAACCAGCATCTGCAGTTCCTTCCTACACATTTTGTCCTGCAACGTTCTATGTTGCACCTTCCTGCTTGCCCTAGGTGTAACTTGCCCTGGGTGTAACTTGCCCTGGCTGTAACTGGTTGCACTTTAAATGACTTCAACATTGCGGAGTCCTGGGACCTTTTGCCGAGGGCCGCCAGTGTTGAATCTCCGCCCAGCTCGGCCTGTGGACTTTGGGAGCCCCGATCTCCGGTAAGAAGTGGCCGATTCGGAACTCCAAGCTGCTGAGAATGTTCTTCCGTTCCGACGTCGGAGCTCCGATCGTCCCGACAAGAGGGCCTGAACATCGGGCCACCGTAGCGGCGACTGCGGAGGGCTCAAAGGCCCCGACCACGTGTGACTGAACTTTATTGCCTTCCCTCACAGTGGTAAACGTTGATTCTGCTGTGTGGGGTTGTTCATGTTAAACTCTATCGTGGATTGTGTTCTTTTTATATTCGTATGGCTGTCTGGTAACTCAAATCTCACTACCAATTGGTGCATGTGACAATAAATGTAAACTTGAACTTGAAATGCCTTTGTCTCCCTCTCTCTCTCTCAGGCGGAATATTCCAATAAGAAGCACCGGCCGATTGGAATTGGAGTCCAGGGGCTGGCGGACGCCTTCATCTTGATGCGATACCCCTTTGAAAGCAAAGAGGCTCAGACGCTCAACATTCAGATCTTTGAGACCATTTACTACGCAGCCCTGGATGCCAGCTGTGACTTGGCCAAGGAGCTGGGTCCGTACGAGAGTTACCCGGGCTGCCCGGTCAGCAAGGGGGTGAGTGGCTGGGTCGGAGAGTGACTGTTTCTGTACTCTAGCTGCCTGTGTTTCTCACTGCTCGATTACACTGGTTAGGGCCGCACAGCGGTAGAGCTACTGCCTTGCAGCGCCAGTGTCCCGGGTTTGATCCTGACTGGTGACGACCGGTGCTTGTCTAGCTTCTCCCTGTGGTCTGTGTGGGATTTCTCCAAAATCTTCCGTTCCCCCCCGCAGTCCAAAGACGGACAAGTATGTTGTTTAATTGGCTTGGTATAAATGTAAATTGTCCCTAGTGTGTAGGATAGTGTTAGTCTCCAGGGATTGCTGGACTAGGTGGGCTGAAGGGCCTGTTTCCGCGCTGTATCTCTAAACTACACTAAACCTCCTGTCTCTATTCATCATCATCATGTGGATTTCTGACATTATAGATTTAATTAAATTCTTCCTTAGAAGTTGAGGATTTGTCCTTGGTTGCCGGGGAAGGATGTAGCAACTCTCTCGGGCAGCGAATGCGGCTCTTGTTAGATCCACCAAGGTAATTTGAGCCACAGGTGTGATGCAGTGTCGCAGGCTTGTGTAGGAGCAGGAGGTCAGGGAAGGAGACTCGAGGAACTGCAGATGCTGGAATCCTGAGCTAAACGTGAGCGCTGGAAGAAACCCAGGGGTCTGGCAGCATCTGTGAAAGGAATGGACAGTTGATGTTTTGGGTTGGAACCCTTCTTCAGACTGCAGTAGGGGGAGGGGGGAAGAAAGCTGGAAAAGAGATGTCGGTGGGGCAAATGCCTGACACGTCTCAGCCTTCTATGGTTTAAAGAAAAAAAGTCCCAGCCCAACCAGCCTCGCCCTTAACTCAAGCCCAAGGAAAATCCCACTGAATCCAGGTTTCAGGTTTGTGATCAGTAAGCACATCAAAGGTTATGGCAAGAAGGCAGGAGAGTGGGGTTGAGAGGGAAAATAGATCAGCCGTGATTGAATGGTGGAGAATACTTGATGGGCCAAATGGCCTAATTCTACTCCAGTGTCTATGGAATCTCTTCTTCACCGTTTCCATTTGATCTCGAGCATTTGGAATTTGTAGGATGAGGAACAGCTTCTACAATCATACCGTCGCATTGCTGAACTCGGAGTCCCGCCGATAGATTCCTCCGGTCCCTCCGTCCCCATTGTTTAATTATTCTGCATTTTCTATTGTTCTGTATCCTCTTTTTTAAAAATTTCTATATTGCACTACTACGGACTGACGCAAAACTGCATTTCGTTGTACCCATACTCAGTATTTGTGCAATGACATTAAAGTTGAATTGAATTGAATTGAATTGAATTGAATCAAGCCCCCTTGATTGGTTGGAAATAGGCGTGCTACCTCGGCATTGTACTGTCAAATCATCTGCTTATTGTAGCAGTGGACAAGTCAACATGGTTAGATTGTTTTTGAGGTTTTGCCTGGCTCCAGCAGTTTGAGATTGTGAGTTCCTCTGTAGCAGCAGGACTTTTAAATGTGTGACATACTGACTGCGTTGCTTTCAGATCCTCCAGTATGACATGTGGAACGTCACGCCCACTGATCTTTGGAACTGGAAGGACCTAAAGGAGAAAATTGCAAAGTAAGTCTCTGCTGCCACTTTGACAAGGTTTGAGAAAAGGAAGAGTTAGGTGTCTGATTAAATGTCTGATAATTAAGGTGAAATAAGATCATAAGTGATAGGAGCAGAACTAGGCCATTCGGCCCATCAACATTACTCCACCATTCAATCATAGCTGATCTATCTCTCCCTCCTAACCCCATTCTCCTGCCTCCTCCTCATAACTTCTGACACCCGTACTGATCATGAAACTATCTCCGCCTTAAATATATCCACTGACTTGTGGCCTCCACAGCCGTCTGTGGCAAAGAATCCCACAGATTCACCACCCCCTGACTAAAGAAATTCCTCTTCATCTCATCTCCAAATAGAACGTCTTTAATTCTGAGGCTGTGACCTCTAGTCCTAGACTCTCCCAATTAGACAGCACGGAAACAGGCCCTTTGGCCCACTGCCCATTAACTCCCATTAACCTTCTTGTAGGAGCCATTTAGCGGTGATCAGCATGTTATGTATTCCGTCTAGTTGCCTGTAATTGCTATCAGCATGCTTACGTGAAGGGGTGTAGCTTTCGGTGGAGCAAGGGGCTTTTTAGGTTAGTTGCGGTTTAAACCTTGTGGGACTGAGATGTCTCAACAGTTTTTTTACCACACAGGCACTGAGTTTTATCGTGCTTTGAACCATGTGCTGAGCTATGGATAGACAATAGGTGCAGGAGTAGGCCATTCGGCCCTTTGAGCCAGCACCGCCATTCAATGTGATCATGGCTGATCATCCCCAATCAGTACCCCGTTCCTGCCTTCTCCCCATATCCCCTGACTAATAGACATTACAGATTTAAAGCAAGTTTATGACGTAATGCAACAGCAATTGAGATTGTAGTGTGATGAACTATTTCTTGCTTTGTATTACTTTATTAAAAGCCAATGAATCAAGATTCTACGACTGGAAGACTCGTTTTGTTCTCACTGAAGCTCATGTGAGTGCGTGAGCTAAAGCCATTCACAGTCACCATGGGGTTTTATGGCTATCAGGACAAGGCCTTGACAACATTATCTACACGGCCATAATATTTCTAAACCTTAGTGATTCAATTAAATAAAGTACCATACCATACATACCATACTTGTAGATATAAGGAACTGCAAATACTGGTTTTAAAAAAAAAGACATGGTGCTGGAGTAACTCGTCATCTCTGGAGATCATGGATGAGTGACGCTTTGGGTCAGGACCCTCCTAAAGAAGGATTGTGACCCGAAAGGTTGCCTAGCTATGTTCTTCGTAGATGCTGGTTGACTGCCAAGTTACTCCAGCACTTTGTGGCTGATTCAAATACTTATTTAGCAACCCTGGACACTCCAGCCAGGGAAAACATCATGCCAAATCTAGCACGTCACATGTAGCATGTCACATGTTGATTTTGGAAACTTGAATTGTTCGGTCCTTGAGACATTAACTTAATTCTTTGGTTCTGAGAAGGAGGGCTGTAGTGGAGTATGTGAATAGCACTTTTGTTGTTTACATGGGTCCAAGGCCAAATGTTGTATAATCTGTTATAAAATTAAAACCACTAATTGCAGGTTTGAGTTGGCTTGCTTTTGTTAGTTTGTAAAGGGCCTGTCGCACTTGGCGATTATTTTTCGGCGACTGCCGGCATCATTGACTGATGTATCAGGTCACCGAAAAATACACCAGTGTGACAACGTATTGACGTGCGGTATTTCCTCGAATGTTGCAACATTTTTTGTTGTCGCCGCTGGATTTTGAAATGTTCAAAATCTTTCGGCGACCCTGATACGTCAGTCATTGACGCCGGAAGTCGCCGATAAAATTGCCAAGTGGGACAGGCCCTTAAGTTGTTGGACTTGAGAGTTCTTCATAAACATACTGACCTGCTTTTCTACACTTGAATCCTCTTAGGTACGGAGTTAGAAACAGCCTCCTGATTGCTCCAATGCCCACTGCCTCCACGGCCCAGATCCTGGGTAATAATGAGTCTATTGAACCCTACACCAGCAACATCTACACCAGGCGGGTGCTCTCTGGGGAGTTCCAGGTCAGTGTGCTGCAATGTGGAATGCAAAAGGGAATGGTAGATTGGTCCGAAGAAGGGTCTGGACCCAAAACGTCATCCATTCCTTCTCTCCAGAGTTGCTGCCTGCCCAGCTGAGTTACTCCAGCATTTTGTCTCTATCTTCGATTTAAACCAGCACCTGCAATTCCTTCCTGTGCAAAAGGGAACTTTAATTACTTGTTCAGGGATGTAGAAATCCCTGGCAACTTTGCAAATTATCTATTTCTTCCTAGTTATGGACTTGGGTAGTTACGAGGCAGCTGCATCTGTGGCTCTGGAGTCGGGTGTAGGACCAATAGACAATAGGTGCAGGAGTAGGCCATTCGGCCCTTCGAGCCAGCACCGCCATTCAATGTGATCATGGCTGATCATCCCCAATCAGTACCCCGTTCCTGCCTTCTCCCCATATCCCCTGACTCCATTATCTTTAAGAGCCCTCTTGAAAGTATCCAGAGAACCGGCCTCCACCGCCCTCTGAGGTAGAGAATTCCAAACTCACAACTCTCTGTGTGAAAAAGTGTTTCCACATCTCCGTTCTAAATGGATTAGCCATTATTTCAAGCAGTTAGAAAGTAGTCTACGTTTTTGGAACTATTACAAGCATGAGGTGCAATAGTAATCTAAAAAATTTAAAAATAAATAAATAAATAAATGGTGCCAGTAAAACAACAAAAACAGACTTGGTTGGTAGTCCCCTTTCTGCGGAGTTTAATGTTATAATAGAGCGATTGTTTCTCCTTTCTTTTTCCTTCTTTTCTAGGGTCTACTTTCTTTCTTTACTTCCTTCTCTAACTTCTTTGCTAAGGGGCTTTCTTTTCTCAACACTCTCTTGCACCTTCACGACTCTTGCGCACTTTCCTTACTTCCTTTACTTTACTTAAAGCTCAAAAAATGAAGCGGTACAAAAAATGTATTAAGACATATGTGTTGTGTATTATTGTAACTTACCGTACTTCTAATAAAAATAATTAAAAAAAAAAAAAAAAAAAAAAAGAAAGGAGTTAAATGTGGAAACGAGGAGCTGCAGGTGCTGGTTTACCAAGGAAAGTCGCAAAGTGGTGGAGTAACTCAGCGGGTCAGGCAGCATCCCTAGAAAACATGGATAGGTAACATTTTGGGTTGGGATCCTTCAGCCTTATTAATCTGATTCAGTCTGAAGAAGGGCCGTTACCCAAAACGTCACCTCTACGTGTTCTCCAGGCATGTGTGAGTAAGGTAGTGAGTAAGTGAAGGTGGACACAAAATGCTGGAGTAACTCAGCGGCTGGGGCAGCATCTATGGAGAGAAGGAATGGGTGACGTTTCAGGTTGAGACCCGAAACATCACCAATTCCTTCTCTCCATAGATGCTGCCCCACCCACTGAGTTACTCCAGCGCTTTGTACTTTTCAGTTAGAGGGGGGAAGGGTGCTCTCCCTGAGGAGTGGATGTGAACCAGTCAGTGTTTAAGTTTCCTGGTTGCTGTTAGTAGCTTCTTTCCCTGATTTACTTAATTTCTTGACGTTTAAATTCTCTGAATACCACGGTGGGAATGAGACTGGTAGCCAGTCGATGGTCCACAGCTCAGGCTGGTGGTGTGGGACTGGGCCGGTGCGGTTTTTATACAGTGTCGCAGGGATGGGGCAGCTTGTAATGCTGTGTGTGATCTTGCAGGTCGTGAACCCGCACTTACTGAAGGACCTGACGGAGCGAGGGATGTGGAACGAGGACATGAAGAACCAGATCATCGCCCAGAACGGATCGATCCAGGTAGCCAGTGCCTCCCAGCGTCCCCCTCCCTCACATCAGGGGGAGAATTGAGTCCCTCGAGCTGACCCAATCTTTGACTGGATTTAAGAGAGAGTTAGATAGGGCTCTAGGGGCGAGTGAAGTAAAGGGATATGGGGAGAAGACAGGCACTGGTTATTGATAGGGGACGATCAGCCATGATCACAATGAATGGCGTTGCTGGCTCGAATGGCCTCCTCCTGCACCTATTTTCTATGTTTCTATGACCCATTAATAGATCACAGAATGATCAGATTTGAGCACAGGAGGATGAGGGATGATCTTATAGACGTGTATAATCATAGAAACATAGAAAATAAGTGCATTAGGCCTTTCGGCCCTACGAGCCATCACCGCCATTCAATATGATCATGGCTGATCATCCACATTCTGCCTTTTTCTCCATATCCCCTGATCAGTTCCTGTTTATGTTTCTATAAAATCATGAGAGGAATATATCGGGTAGATGCACAGATTCCTATGTTTACACTGGGAAGCCCCTTGGGGAATCCCATTTAGCATGTAGGTGTACCCTGAGGGAAGAGGTCTTTAGAAATAGAGGAACTTGCAGAAAAGTTCGTTGTTTTTTTATCAAGAGAAAGGGATGAACTGTGCTCTTGTGCTTCTAAGTCGATGTTTCTGGGTATTGCAAACATTTGTTTCTGGCAGATCATTGAAGGGATCCCAGATGACCTGAAGTCTCTGTACAAGACTGTGTGGGAGATATCACAGAAGACTATCATCAAGATGGGAGCAGACCGTGGGGCCTACATTGACCAGAGCCAGTCACTCAACATCCATGTGGCCGAACCCAATTACGCCAAGCTGACCAGCATGCACTTCTACGGGTGGAAGCAGGTGAGTGGAGCAGGAGTGAGCAGAAAGCAGGCCGGGGTCAGTCCCATAGTCAGCTGTACAGTATGGAAACAGGCCCTTCTTAATTAGTACGGGTGTCGGGTTATGGGGAGAAGGCAGGAGAATGGAGTTAGGAGAGAGATATAGATCAGCCATGATTGAATGGGCTTGATGGGCCGAATGGCCTAATTCTACTCCTATCACTTATGATCTTCAGTCCATGCGGGCCATGTTGACATACTGGCTGAGTCCCATTTTCCTGCATTTGGCCCAATTCCTGCAAACATCCTGTCCATATATCTGTCCAAAACGCTCTGAATGCTGTTATTGTATCCGTTTCTACAGCTTTCTCTGGCAGCTCGTTCCAGATATGGTCTACCTTCTATGGGGAAAAGCTGCCCCTGATGTCACTATTAAATCTCTCCCCTCTTGTATTAAACCTGTACCCTCTATTTCAGAATCCTCTACCCTATGAGGAAAAAGACCAAGTGCTCACTTTATCCGTGCCCCTCATGATCTTGTACACATCAAACTGCTGAACTCTTACCGACCGATTGCACCCAAAGGTGAAATGTTGCAGATGGCATCTGACCGACTGATAGACATGGAGCTCATTGAATCTGTAAAGCCCCATGACCAATCGTGACCATTCAGCCCAGCCAGTTGGTGTTGGCGCTCAGAACATTCCCATATAATATAACATATAATAATTACAGCAGGGAAACAGGCCCTTCTAGTCCGTGCCGAACACGTATTCTCCCCTAGTCCCATCTACCTGCACTCAGACCATAACCCTCCATTCCTTTCCCGTCCATATAACTATCCAATTTATTTTTAAATGATAAAATTGAACCTGCCTCCACCACCTTCACTGGAAGCTCATTCCACACAGCTACCACTCTCTGAGTAAAGAAGTTGTCCCTCATGTTACCCCTAAACTTCCCATCCCTTCTATTTCCTCCACTTATTTTCTCTCTGTCACAACAGTTTTCCATGGAGAAATCCAGGCCCATTGCAAGGATTGGCACCTTTCTACGAATCCTTAGTAGAAGGATACCTTCCTTGCGGTAGAATGCAGAAGAATCCTACCTAAGGTAGCCAAATGTGCTGGAGAAACTCCGCGGGTGCAGCAGCATCTATGGAGCGAAGGAAATAGGCAACGTTTCGGCCCGAAACGTTGCCTATTTTCTTTGCTCCATAGATGCTGCTGCACCCGCTGAGTTTCTCCAGCATTTTTGTCCACCTCTGATTTTCCGGCATCTGCAGTTCCTTCTTAAACAGAATCCTACCTAAGTTAGGTATTAAACACTACAACCTCCAAACAGGCTCAGAACTATATAAACTTGGGAACATTATTTTGTCTGTGCTACTAATTATCCTTTTAAAAAAATATATGCCTGAACTTTTTTGACAATAGGTGCAGGAGTAGGCCATTTGGCCCTTTGAGCCAGCACCGTCATTCAATGTGATCGTGGCTGATCATCCGTAATCAGCAGGTAGCCAAAAGTGCTGGAGAAACTCATCGGGTGAGGCAGCATCTATGGAGCGAAGGAATGGGTGACGTTTCAGGTCGAGAGACAGTTTCTCCAGCATTTTTGTCAACCTTTGATTGTTCCAGCATCTGCAGTTTCTTCTTAAACATCCACAATTAGTGGTGGTTAACTATCGGTTTTACACAGTACTATGCTTATATATCTGTCATGCTGCTGCAATTAAGATTTTTATTGTTCTCTTTCGGGACATGAGTTTATAAGTGAGTCTGTGGAATTCTCTGCCTCAGAGGGCGGTGGAGGCCGGTTCTCTGGATACTTTCAAGAGAGAGCTAGATAGGGCTCTTAAAGATAGCGGAGTCAGGGGATATGGGGAGAAGGCAGGAACGGGGTACTGATTGGGGATGATCAGCCATGATCGCATTGAATGGGGGTGTTGGCTCGAAGGGCTGAATGGCCTACTCCTGCACCTATTGTCTATAAGTGATGGGAGCCCCATTTGACCCGTTGAGTCGAGTCTACTCCGCCATTCAATCATGGCTAATCTACTTTTCTCTCATCTCCCCATTCTCCTGCCTTCTCCCCGTAACCCCTGACACCCGTACTAATCAAGAATCTATCTTATCTCTGCTGTAAAAATATCCATTGACTTGGCCACCGCAGCTTTCTGTGGCAATGAATTCCACAGACATCTGATAGTAAAACATTCTTGACTTGACTCTTGAATGCTGAGAGTCTACTTCTTGCGTATGGCGTGCACAGCCTAAAGTTGTAGGACAACTTGTTCTGTTTGATCTTATTTGATTGTGCACGCCAGGTTGATTGCATTCGTTGAAACAGGGCGGACCACGTGAAGGTTGCAATCTCCCCCCCCTGAGAGTGTACGTGCAGTGCTGATCACTTTGCTTGTCTCTCCAGGGGCTGAAGACCGGCATGTATTACCTGAGGACCAGACCTGCAGCCAATCCGATCCAGTTCACACTGAACAAGGAGAAACTGCGGGAAAGCTCGTTGGCTGCCGCGGAGAAGGAGAAGAACAAGGCGGCCATGGTGTGCTCGCTGGAGAACCGTGCCGACTGCCTGATGTGTGGCTCCTAGACCAGGAGTACCCGCCAGCATCCTCCTCCCGTCTAATCCTTAGGTAGGATCCACAAAAACAGCCTCACAGCAAGGCACCTCCACCAGATCCACAACAATTAATGATAATACACAATTCAACAAAATGTACCAATGGGATCTCATTGAACTGTTCGTCTTCTCTCACCTTTTGATGCCGTGTCTCACGGGAGATGACTCTGTTACGGCTGGCAGTATCCTCGGGCAGCTGGGCTTGTTATTCGGGTGGGAAGACTTGGAGTGTCCATGCTGGAGTGATGCACGCACGCTCCTGCTGTTGGTATGGTTTTATAAATATCTTCATCACATGGGTGTAATATCTGGTGCTATCATTCACTTCCATTCAATCATGACTAATTCACCTTTCTCCCCATTCTCCTGCCTTCTCTCCATAACCCCTGACACACGTACTAATCGAAAATCTACCTTATACTTTACTTCCGTTCCATTACAAAGAATATACATTGTATTGACTTTTGATACTGATTATGCGATCATTAAACATTCCTGAACAATATTGTTTTTCTCTTTTCTGGTATGTTGGCTTGATTCATAAACATAGACAATAGGTGCAGGAGTAGGCCATTCAGCCATTCGAGCCAGCAACGTCATTCAAAATGATCATGGCTGATCATCCAAAATCAGTACCCCATTCCTGCTTTTCCCCCATATCCATTGATTCCCTTAGCCCTGAGAGCTAACTCTCTCGAAAAACACCCAGTGAATTGCCCTCCACTGCCTGCTTTGGCAGATAATTATACAGATTCATAACTCAATAGACAATAGGTGCAGGAGTAGGCCATTTGGCCCTTCGAGCCAGCACCGCCATTCAATGTGATCTTGGCTGATCATCCCCAATCAGTACCCCGTTCCTGCCTTCTCCCCATATCCCCTGACTCCACTATCGTTAAGAGCCCTATCTAGCTCTCTCTTGAAAGTATCCAGAGAACCGGCCTCCACCGCCTTCTGAGGCAGAGAATTCCACAGACTTACCACTCTCTGTGAGAAAAAGTGTTTCCTCGTCTCTGTTCTAAATGGCTTGCCCCTTATTCTTAAACTGGCCCCTGGTTCTGGACTCCCCCAACATCGGGAACATGTTTCCTGCCTCTTGCGTGTCCAAACCCGTAATAACTCTCTGGATGATTCACGACTCTCTGGGTTCAATAATAATGGCTGATATAACTGTTCTCACCAAGGGTCCCGACCTGAAACCTTGTCCGTCCGTTCCCTTCCCAGATGCTGCCTGACCCGAGTTGTTCCAGCACGTTGTGCTTTGCTCAAATGCTTGTGTCTTGGCTGCAGCACAAAAGGCAAATCTGGATTTGAAAATGGTGCTGGAGGAACTCAGTGGGTCAGGCAGCGTCTGTGGAGGGAATGGACACATGATGTTTTGGGTTAGGGCTGCCTTCAGACTTGTGGCCCTTGTTGGTCTGTCCCCTAAAGGGAAACGAGGGGTCAGATATGGTCCAAGTGAATTTGAGGGCACGGTGAATTTGAGGTTAGCCGTAAAGTTATTATTATAATAATAATAATAATCATAAACTTTATTTTGGACTCAAGGTCCAGACAAGGGACAACATTACATAAAAATACATTGCATATTAAAAACATCATAAAGTATATATAAAATCTTAGTATATCACTTATAAAAGCATCATAAATTATATATTTAAAAAAACACAACATGAATTACAATCCAGAATAAAAATAATGATCAATGTCCTACAACGAGACAACGATACCAGTGTCTCCACAACTGGGATTGGTAGCGTGTAGTGCTAAACCTTATGTTTGACAAGGCCACAATAATTACATTTTTAGTCATTTATCCTGCAGATGAATTTATACATATGATTTCTTAGGATAGCTTCTAAAGTACTGAATCCTGCAGCCACAAACATGTTACTAGCACTACACCATCTAGGTTTCCTTAGCAGTGTTCTCATGGCATCATTATAGGCCACCTTTAGTCTCTGCACACTTGTCTTTCCATAGTTCGACCACAGGTGCGCAGTGTAGAGTGGTGTGCAGTATGCTCTAAACAGCGACATCTTCACCACCTGTACACGCACCAAACTTGCGCAAGGGAATATTCACCTGTACATACAGCATGCGTCGTTGCCTATAAATATCCTCATCATCATCATTATAAAACTGAGTTCTGGAAATAAGCATAGAAACAGAAAAATAAGTGCAGGGAGTAGGCCATTCGGCCCTTCGAGCCAGCACTGCCATTCAATATGATCATGGCTGATTATCCTAAATCAGTACCCCGTTCCTGCCTTCTCCCCATATCCCTTGATTCCTTTGGCCCTAAGAGCTAAATCTAACTCCCTCTTAAACAGGGAGTCCTGATTCAGTCACCAATGCAGCAGAGAAAGGCGGGCAATTGTGCCATAGTTTAGAGATACAGCGGGGAAACAGGCCCTTCGGCCCACCGAGTCTGCACCGACCAGCGATCTCCGCACACTATCACCATCCTACACGCACACAAGGGACATTTTACATTTATACCGAGCCAATTAACCTACAAACCTGCACGTCTTTGGAGTGTGGGAGGAAACCGAAGATCTCGGTGAAAACCCACATGGTCATGGGGAGAACGTACAGACAGCACCCGTAGTTGGGATCGAGCCTGAGTCTGTGGTGTTTCAAGCGCTGTAGAACAAGGAGTGTTCAACGATCCCCGCAAAAGGATGGGCATAGCTGGGGCCCATCAAAGGTTCTCATCCCATCTGATACTGTAAACACATCCTCTGTAAAAACCTTGCATGTTTTTCGCCATGTACAGTTGTTCTTTACTCTCTGATCGTGTGACTAGTTTGCATAGTTATATGTAAATATACTACACAGCTTCCCCTCTGATAAACACGTACAAACAGCAACAGTGCCCTCCATAATGTTTGGGACTAAAACCCATCATTTATTTATTTGCCTCTTCTCCACAATTTGAGATTTGTAAAAGAAAAAAATCACACGTGGTTCAAGTGCACATTGTCAGATTTTATTAAAGGCCATTTTTATACATTTGGTTTCACCATGTAGAAATTACAGCTGTGTTTACACATAATCCCCCCCCCATTTCAGGGCACCATAATGTTTGAGACACATGGCTTCACATGTATTTGTAATTGCTCAGGTGTGTTTAAATGCCTCCTCAATGCAAATATAGGTAAGCTCTCAGCACCTAGTCTTTCCTCCAGTCTTTCCATCACCTTTGGAAACTTTTATTGCTGTTTATCAACATGAGGACCAAAGTTGTGCCAATGAAAGTCAAAGAAGCCATTATGAGAGTGAGAAACAAGAATAAAACTGTTAACCCTAACCCATACTGCTAAAGCAACAAAGGAGTTTTTCAAAGCTAAATAATGCTCAATTGTTTAGTGGCAAAATCAATCACCCGATCTGAACCCAATTGAGCTTGCCTTTTATATGTTGAAGAGAAAACCGAAGGGAACTAGCCCCCAAAACCAGCATAAGCTAAAGATGACAACAATACAGGCCTGGCAGAGCATCACCAGAGAAGACACCCGGCAACTGGTGATGTCCATGAATCGCAGACTTCAAGCAGTCATTGCATGCAAAGGATATGCAACAAAATACTAAACATGACTACTTTCATTTACATGACATTGCTGTGTCCCAAACATTATGGTGCCCTGAAATGGGGGGGACTATGTATAAACACAGCTGTAATTTCTACATGGTGAAACCAAAATGCATAAAAATGGCCTTTAATGAAACTGACAACGTGCACTTTAACCACGTGATTTTTTTCTACTACAAATCTCAAATTGTGGAGTACAGAGGCAAATAAATAAATGATGGGTCATTGTCCCAAACATTATAGAGGGCACTGTACATGCAAGCACTGCAGGGTATCCGTTTCCTTGCTTGGTTTTACTTCCTCATTGTGTATTTGTGGAGCTCGGGAACTTGCAAAGTCTTGGCAGCCGCCCTGTATCACTCCACCAATAGTTGACTCTGCATCATGTTCACAGAACGACTGTGGGCTGGCGGAAGCCATTTAAATATTCATTGAGGACCTCGCCCATCTCCTGAGGCTCCTCACATGGAAATCAATGTGATATTTGAGAGGCACTTTACATAAGCATAGGCTTATGATGCAGGGGAAAAGATTGAATAGAAATCTGAGAAAACTTATTAACACGAAGGGTGGTGGATGTCTGGAACAAGCTGGCAAAGGAGTTATCCAGCACCTGACAACCTGGTGTGCCAATAATAACCTCGTCCTCAACTCCAAGAAGACGAAGGAACTTATTGTCGACTTCAGGAAGGTCAGAGGGGGCAGACATACCCCCATCCACATAAACGGGACTGAGGTGAAGCGCGTCTCCAGCTACAAATTCCTCGGGGTACACATCTCGGAGGATTTGTCCTGGTCCCTCAACACCTCCAAGCTGATCAAAAAGGCACAGCAGCGCCTTTACTTCCTGAGGAGGCTCAAGAAAGCCCACCTGTCCCCCCAGATCCTGACCAACTTCTACAGGTGTACCATCGAGAGCATCCTGACCGCCTGCTTCACGGTATGGTACAGCAGCTGCACTGTTGCGAACAGGAAGGCACTACAACGGGTGGTGAAAACCGCGCAGCACATCATCGGCGCCCCGCTCCCTGCCATGGATGCCCTCCACCGAAAACGGTGTCTGAAACGAGCTGGGAAGATCATTAAAGACCCCTCCCACCCCAATCATGGACTGTTTGCCCTCCTCCCATCAGGGAGGCGGTACAGGAGCCTCGGGTCTCGTACCAGTAGGATGAGGAACAGCTTCTACAATCATACCGTCGCATTGCTGAACTCGGAGTCCCGCCGATAGATTCCTCCGGTCCCTCCGTCCCCATTGTTTAATTATTCTGCATTTTCTATTGTTCTGTATCCTCTTTTTTTTTTTTTTATTTCTATATTGCACTACTACGGACTGACGCAAAACTGCATTTCGTTGTACCGATACTCAGTGTTTGTGCAATGACATTAAAGTTGAATTGAATTGAATATTTGAGGCAGGGACTATCCCAACGTTTAAGAAACAGTTAGACAGGTACATGGATAGGATAAGTTTGGAGGGATGTGGGCCAAATGCAGGCAGGTGGGACTAGTGTAGCTGGGACATGTTGGGCCGAAGGGCCTATTTCCATGCTGTATGTCAAGTCAAGTCAACTTTATTTGTCACATACAGGATGTGCAGTGAAATGAAAGTGGCAATGCCTGCGGATTGTGCAAAACAACAACAGAATAGAACAGAATCAGTATTTATATTTTAGAAAAGAAAAGACACAACAGTAAATTAGTCCCTGGTGAGATTAGAGTTTACAGTCCCGATGGCCTGTGGGAAGAAACTCCGTCTCATCCTCTCTGTTTTCACATCGTGACAGCGGAGGCGATTGCCTGACCGTGGCAGCTGGAACAGTCCGTTGCTGGGGGGGTAGGGGTCCCCCATAATGTTGCTGGCTCTGGATCTGCACCTCCTGGTGTATAGGTCCTGCAGGGGGGTGAGTGTAGTTCCCATGGTGCGTTCGGCCGAACGCACTACTCTCTGCAGAGCCTTCCTGTCCTGGGCAGAGCTGGTCCCAAACCAGATTGAGATGATCGAGATTAAATACCTATTTAAAACAAAATCTCTGCCAAAACTATCATGCTGGTTTCGCTCCTCTGATTTGCTTGCATCTACTGCATACCTGTACTCTAGGGGTTTGCAAGATCCTACCTGCATGTTCCTGACCCACACGCTGTTCAGAGCCTCAATACTTGGAAGACTAAGGAGGTTTGGCGTGTTTCCAATGACTTATTTACAGTGCATCTGTAGGAATTTGTGTCCTATCTGGATGGTTTGGCAACAGCTCTGCCTAAGATTGCAAGAAATTGCAGAGCTGTGGATGTAGCCCAGACCATCACAGACCAGACTCCCTTCTTCCTTCCTCCCCCACCCATCAACTCCATCTACAGTTCACAGGGAAAGCAACCAACATAATCAAGGGTAAAACAGTGCTGGAGTTACTTAGCGGGTCTCCATTTTGTCGTCCTTTTTATCTTCGTCTACCCATTTCCCAATCCAATCCCTTTCCCAAATGGGTGACATTTCCCAAACGTCACCCATTCCTTCCCTGTAGAGATGCTGTCTGTCCCGCTGAGGTGCTCCAGCATTTTGTGTCTATCTTCTCCTTTCCTTAGTCCTCTGCCCAATGCCCTTGACACAAAGCCAACAAATCCTTTGATCACTCATTGTTTCTCTTCAAGTTACACCTTCCCGCTCGAACAAACTAAAAGACCACCTCTGAATCAAGGACAGACAAGGCAGGAAGATGGTAAAAAGAATAATATTTATGTAACCTAGCTAGATAACAGAAACTTAACACAATAGACAATAGGTGCAGGAGTAGGCCATTCGGCCCTTCGAGCCAGCACCGCCATTCAATCTGATCATGGCTGATCATCCCCAATCAGTACCCCGTTCCTGCCTTCTCCCCATATCCCCTGACTCCGCTATCTTTAAGAGCCCTATCTAGCTCTCTCTTGAAAGTATCCAGAGAACCTGCCTCCACCGCCCTCTGAGGCAGAGAATTCCACAGACTCACAACTCTCTGTGTGAAAAAGTGTTTCCTCGTCTCCGTTCTGCAATCCCTTGTGAAAAAACAGCCCTTCACTGTTCCTTTGCCAACTCCTCCTGTCTGATAAAGACAGAATACAATTCAACACCTTTGTGGGCATCAACAAAGATTGAGGCAGGCTGCTTCGATTCATGCTCAGGTGGATGAGGTATTTTGGAATCACGTACTCTGGGTCGTGAAGCTTGTGAGACTCTCACCAAAGACTACTCCATCCGCACCTCCTGCCCTTTGAAAGACAAGTGTCCCCACCTGTATGTCCACTTCAAGGCTTGGATGGCTCGCTCTGGAAATGGTCCAGAGGAGGTGTACACGAATGATTCCAGGAATGAGTGGGTTAGCATATGATGAGAGTTTGTCAGCACTGGGCCTGTACTCGCTGGAGTTTAGAAGAATGAGATACCTGATCAAAAGCTGTCCAGGGTCTGAGCTCCCCAGAGCAGCATGGGTGAAGCTCAACAGACTTGGTACTGGAGTTGGGCGTTTCAATGCCAGCGTGTGGAGATGGGGGCTCCACCAGAGCCCAGCCTGTGAATGCGGAGCAGAACAACAGACAGCCAACCATGTCATCTCTGGGTGCCCGCTCTACCACCCACCAAATGGAGCTGTGTCAGGGCCTGGCAGACATTGACGCCAACAGAGACAACAAACTGGCTGCTCAACACCCGGCTTGAGATCTAACTATTCCTTTGGTTTATGTTTCATTCGCAAGAAGAAGAAGAATGAGGGGGGACCACATTGAAACGTACAGGATAGTGAAAGACCTGGATGGAGTGGATGAGGAGAGGATGTTTCCACTAGTGGGAGAGTCTAGGACTACAGGTCACAGCCTCAGAATTAAAGGATGTTCTTTTAGGTGAGGAGGAATTTCTTTACTCAGAGAGTGGTGAACGTGAGGAATTCATTGTCACAGACAGCTGTGGAGGCCAAGTTAGTGGATATATTTAAGGCAGAGATAGATAGATTCTTGATTAATACGGGTGTCAGGTTATCGGGAGAAAGCACGAGAATGGGGTTAGGAGGGAGAGACAGACCAGCCATGATTGAATGGTGGAGTAGACTTGATGGGCCGAATGGCCTAATTGTCCGCCTATCACTTGAATCCCCCTCATTCTCTTATCATTTGGATCCATGTACATTGACAGGACAAGTTTGGAGGGATATGGTCCAAACACGGGCAGGTGGGACTAGTGTAGCTGGGACATGGCCAGTATGGGCTAGTTGGGCCGAAGGGCCTGTTTCCACACTGTATCACTCTGACTCAATGATTTGCTTGGCCTTGACATTGCCCTCGCCCTCTTCCAGCTTTCATCTCACTGGAGAGTGAGAATTAATACGTTTATTGTCCAAGTATTCACATACAAGGAATTTGCCTTGGTGCTCCCCCCGCAAGTGACAACATGACATACAGTGACAGTTAGGAATGACACATAAAACATTAGACATTAATAATAAAAATGCTGACTCTTCACCAGTAGGGTGAATACTGGGAGGGCAATAAACCTAAAATGCTGACTCTTCACCAGTAACTTTGTTTCACCCTTGATTATATTAGACATAGACATAATAGAAAATAGGTGCAGGAGGAGGCCATTCGGCCCTTCGAGCCAGCACCGCCATTGTGATCATGGCTGATCGTCCCCTATCAATAACCCGTGCCTGCCTTCTCCCTAATATCCCTTGATTCCACTAGCCCCTAGAGCTCTATCTAACTCTCTCTTAAATCCATCCAGTGATTTGGCCTCCACTGCCCTCTGTGGCAGGGAATTCCACAAATTCAGATTCAGATTCAGATTCAACTTTAATTGTCATTGTCAGTGTACAGTACAGAGACAACGAAATGCAGTTAGCATCTCCCTGGAAGAGCGACATAGAATATGATTTCAATAAATAAATCTATTTACATGCATACAGTCATAGTGTTTTTCCTGTGGGAGGGGTGGGGGGGGGGGGGGGTATGTCATGTCTTAAATGGCCTCCCCTTTATTCTAAGACTGTGGCCCCTGGTTCTGGACTCGCCCAACATTGGGAACATTTTTCCTGCATCTAGCTTGTCCAGTTCTTTTATAATTTTATATGTTTCTATAAGATCCCCCTATATTTGCTGCTCTCCTGAAGCAGCATGAAGTGTGATAATAATAATAATAATACATTTTATTTATGGGCGCCTTTCAAGAGTCTCAAGGACACCTTACAAAAATTTAGCAGGTAGAGGAAAAACATGTAAGGGGAATGAAATAAATAGTAGAGACATGACTAGTACACAAAGTAAAGACAGAATACAATTCAAAACACAATATGAGGCAATTAATGCACAGATGAAAAGGGAGGGGGACGTGGGGCTAAGGATAGGCAGAGGTGAAGAGATGGGCCTTGAGGCGGGACTGGAAGATGCAGTTAATGAACGGGAGTCTGGCCTGTGGTGGACTGGGCTACATCCACAGCTCTCTGCAATTTATTGTGGTTATCAGCAGAGTAGTTGGCAAATCAATCTATGGTGCAACCTGTCAGGATGCTCACAGTTTGCTTTGTCAACAGCGCTGCCCAAGACTGCATGGAACTATCTATCTATCTATTTATTTATCGAATTAATGAATTATTTATTTCGAACAGAATAAAAAGCAAGTGTGAAACAGCATACAAAAAACAAAAAAACAAAACAAGAATATTGATAAAGTGTCATAAACAATATCTATAAATAAATGAAATCGTATGTGTCCGAAAAGGAGCAGGAAGAAGCCAAAGCTTATTAATTCCCACCCCTTATTCAACTGCTTGTAATTATCTGATACAAATTTAGCAGCTATATGTACACCATATGTACACCAGCACCTATATGTACACCAAATTATTTACATTTGTACACTAATCAAATATTTACAAAGCCATACAAAAAAAAGAGAGAAAAAAAGAAAAAAGAAAAGAAAAACCCCTCATATACTATACAGTATCTCTTACTCATATATACAACCTATCACCCTACAATCACCCTTCCCAATACAAACTATAGATTGAGGTTGGACAAGCTAGGGCTTTATTCCTTGGAAAACAGGAGACTGACGGCTAATCTATATGAAATCATGAGGGGAATAGTTTTTGTAACCCAGAGTAAGGGAATCGAGAACCAGGAACCTGAGCCACAAGGGTTTCACTTCTTCTTGCATATGGCGTGCACAGCCTAAAGTTGTAGGGCAACTTGTTCTGTTTGATCTTATTTGATTGTGCACGCCGGGTTGATTGCATCCTTCGAAACAGGGCGGATTACGTGAAGGTTGCAATCTTCCCACCCCAAGGTCTTCACTCATGGAATAGGGTCGCAGAGGAGGTAGTTGAGGCAGACAAAAATGCTGGAGGAACTCAGCGGGTGAGGCAGCATCTATGGAGCGAAGGAATAGGTGACGTTTCGGGTCTCGACCCGAAACGTCACCTATTCCTTCGCTCCATAGATGCTGCCTCACCTGCTGAGTTTCTCCAGCATTCTTGTCTACCTTTGATTTTTTTTTCCAGCAGCTGCAGTTCTTTCTTAAACAGGTAGTGAGGCAGATACAATAACATTTGAAATACATGTGGATAGGTACGTATATAGGAAAGGTTTTGAGTGATATGGACAAAATGCAGGCACATGGAACTAGCTCAGATGTGATATATAATACAAAGGAACTGCAGAATCTGGTTTATACCAAAGATGGACACAAAATTGAGCAGGACAGGCAGTGTCTTTGAAAAAGAATGGATATAATTTTCTCGTGATGCTGCCTGACCTGAGCAGCTGCAGCATTTTATGTTTATCTTTAGATGAGGTATCTTGGTTGACATGGATGAGTTGGACTGAAGGGCCTGTTTCTGTGCTGTATAACTGACAGTGAGATGATCATGAATTCTGATAAATAGATAGACAGTTCAAGTAGATACAGCATTAAGGAACGCTGGAGTAACTCAGTGGGACAGGCAGCATCTCTGGAGGACATTGATAGGTCTTCTTGTTCTTGCGTATGGGGTGCACAGCCTAAAGTTGTAGACACCAAAACACTGCAATCTGTTTGTTTGTGCATGTCGGGTCGATTGCATTAGTCGAAACGGGGTGGACCACGTGAAGTCAAGTTTATTTGTCACATACACATACGAGATGTGCAGTGAAATGAAAAGTGGCAAAAAACAACAAACAAACTACCAACAGAATGGAACAGAATCACATATTCACACATTACATAATTGTGGGAGTGAGGGAAGAAAAAGGGAAAAAACAGCACACAACAGTAAAATGGTACAGTAAAGTTAGTCCCTGGAGAGATAGAAACATAGACAATAGGTGCAGGAGTAGGCCATTCGGCCCTTCGAGCCTGCACCGCCATTCAATATGATCATGGCTGATCATCCAACTCAGTATCCTGTACCTGCCTTCTCTCCATACCCCCTGATCCCTTCAGCCACAAGGGCCACATCTAACTCCCTCTTAAATATAGCCAATGAACTGGCCTCAACTACCTTCTGTGGCAGAGAATTCCACAGATTCACCACTCTCTGTGTGAAAAATGTTTTCCTCATCTCGGTCCTAAAAGATTTCCCCCTTATCCTTAAACTGTGACCCCTTGTTCTGGACTTCCCCAACATCGGGAACAATCTTCCTGCATCTAGCCTGTCCAACCCCTTAAGAATTTTGTAAGTTTCTGTAAGATCCCCCCACAATCTTCTAAATTCTAGCGAGTACAAGCCGAGTCTATCCAGTCTTTCTTCATATGAAAGTCCTGCCATCCCAGGAATCAGTCTGGTGAATCTTCTCTATGGCAAGAATGTCTTTCCTCAGATTAGGAGACCAAAACTGTATACAATACTCCAGGTAGGAGTTTACAGTTACAGTGAATGTTGCAGACTGAATCAGGAGAGGGAAACTAAAGATATGACGAGGTACAAAGATCAAATGAATGAAAAAAGACAAATAAAAGTCAGCAACAATGATCAAGAAAAGATGGAGCCAACAATGGTCCATCAATACAACACCAACAGCTGCTTTCTGCAGAAATTTTCAGATGACACAGCTGTTGTCGGCCTCATCAAAGGGGGCAATGAGGAGGAGTATAGAGATACAATAAATAACTTTGTGGAGTGGAGTGCACACAATAACCTCCATCTCAACACCACAAAAACGAAAGAGATAGTTGTGGATTATAGGAGGAGGAGGAGGAGGACTCAACCAACACCAATCACCATCAGGGGCACTGAGGTGGAGGTGGTCGCCAACCACAGGTACCTTGGTGTGCAGCTTGACAGTGAGCTGGACTTTAAGAGTCATATGGAGGCGGTGTACAGGAAGGGACAAAGTCGACTGTATTTCTTAAGGAGGCAAAGGTCATTCAACATCTGCCAACCCCTGCTGTGCAGTGTCTACCATTCAGTGGTGGCCAGTGCTCTGTTTTTTGCTGTGGCCTGTTGGGGAGAAGGTGCCCGCATAGCGGACAAAAACAGACTGGACAAGCTGATCAGGAAGGCCGGCTCAGTGGTCGGGGCTGAGCAACTGACGGTCCAGCAGGTGGCAGAGGCCAGAACTCTGAACAAACTGGGTTCAATAATGACCAACCCCACTCACCCACTCCACGCCCTGAAGGTGATCAAGAGCAGCACCTTCAGTCAGAGACTGATTGCACCAATGTGCAAAACTGAGAGATATAGGAAGTCTTGTATACCAGCTGCTATAAGGTTTCACAATGCACAAAAATAACTTTGCATTTTTTTAGTATTCATTCATTGTATTTTAACTTATTAAGTATGGAAGCTATCTGAGGAAATGTGTGGTGTTATGTCTGTCTTGAAGCTGTTGTGGCACTGTAATTTCCTGTAAAGGATTATTAAAGGATCTATCTATCTATCTATCTATCTATCTATCTATCTATCTATCTATCTATCTATCTATCTATCTATCTATCTATCTATCTATCTATCTATCTATCTATCTATCTATCTATCTATCTTGTTGGCTGTGGAGAAGGTGATAATGAGTTATATTAACGGGAGATAGACAAAAAGCTGGAGTAACTCAGCGGGACAGGCAGCATCTATGGAGAGAAGGAATGGGTGACGTTTCGGGTCGAGACCCTTCTTCAGGGGACGATATTAATGGGACTCTTCAGATGTGTGTGTGTGTATATATGTGTGTGTGTATATATATGTGTGTGTATGTGTGTATGTGTCTATGTGTGTGTCTGTGTGTGTGTCTCTGTGTGTGTGTGTGTGTCTCTGTGTGTCTGTGTGTGTGTGTCTCTGTGTGTGTGTGTGTGTCTGTGTGTGTGTGTCTGTGTGTGTGTGTGTCTCTGTGTGTGTGTGTCTCTGTGTGTGTGTCTGTGTGTGTGTGTGTCTCTGTGTGTGTGTCTCTGTGTGTGTGTGTGTGTCTCTGTGTGTCTGTGTGTGTCTGTCTCTGTGTGTGTGTGTGTGTCTGTGTGTGTGTGTCTCTGTGTGTGTGTGTCTCTGTGTGTGTGTGTCTGTGTGTGTGTCTCTGTGTGTGTGTCTCTGTGTGTGTGTGTCTCTGTGTGTGTGTCTCTGTGTGTGTGTGTCTCTGTGTGTGTGTCTCTGTGTGTGTGTGTCTCTGTGTGTGTGTGTCTGTGTGTGTGTGTGTCTGTGTGTGTGTGTCTGTGTGTGTGTGTGTCTGTGTGTGTGTGTGTGTGTGTCTGTGTGTGTGTCTGTCTCTGTGTGTGTGTGTCTGTCTCTGTGTGTGTGTGTCTGTCTCTGTGTGTGTGTAGGCACATTGCCCCCGGTCCTGGCGCGGGCTCCCCCCCCCCCCCGCCAGCATCAAATATGGCGGCGCCCAGAGCGCCGATCCTGGCGCAGGCGCGCTGGTGCGGGCCGAGGAGTGCGCGTGCGCGGGCCGGAGGCCGAGTGGAGCGGACGGAGTAGAGCGGACCTGACTGACTGAGTGAGGGAGCGCCGCGGCGGCCTGAGTGAGGGAGCGCCCGACCCGACCCCACCCGACCCTGCTCTCCTTCCCCCCGCCATGGAGGCCGGCGCCACGCTGCTGACCTGGCTGCTCTGCGCCACGCTGCTCAGGTGGAGCGGGGCAACGCTGGAGGAGGCGGCCGTGGCAGGTGAGGGCGGCTGCGGGCGGGCGGGCGGAGGGGTCGAGGCCTGGGCCCGAGGCCGCGGATCCAGCTACAGCTACAGCTGACGCCGGGCCCGGGGTTAGGCCGGAGGCGGCAATAATCATTGTCCACCCGGCCTGGGTGGCTAAAGCCCGCTCCCCACCCGGGTCAGGACGGGGTTTGTGTCTTAACTAAGACTGCAAGATATTGAAGACAACCCCCACACAACATGATGCTGGAGGAGTAACTCACTCAGCGGGACGGGATGGGTCTGTGGGGGGGACGTTTCAGGTCCAGACCCTAAGGGGATATTCAGACTCGGGCTCAGTCTGGGTCTGCATGCCGGGCTAGAGTGGGTCGCAGACGACTCGGGCTCAGCCTGGCTGCTTCTGTTGTGGTTTTCCGATGCTCGAATGAATTCAGATCAATTCATTTGAGCATCGGAAAACCACAACACTTCTTCTTGCTTTCTTGGTCCTCCACAATATTCCAAATGGAATTTAAACTGGAGGCTATTTACCAACCAGGGGAAACATCACCCACCCATTCCTTCTCTCCAGAGACGCTGCCTGTCCCCGCTGAGTTACTCCAGCATTTTGTGCCTGTCATCGGTCTAAACAAGCAGTTTAAATCTGCAGGTGCACAGAAATGCTGGAGAAACTCAGCGGGTGCAGCAGCATCTATGGAGCGAAGGGAATAGGCAGCGTTTCGGGCCGAAACCCTTCTTCGGATTGTTTAAATCTGCAGTTCCTTCCTACACGTTTACTAACCGCCCGGACTAGTTACCAGGTTGGGCTCAACCTGGCTATTTACCAAACAGGCTGGTTACCAGCGCGGCGCAGTGGCCCGTGTCTGGGTGTGTAGGAAGGAACTGCAGATGCAGGTTTACACCGAAGATAGACACAAGATGCTAGGAGTAACTCAGCGGGGACAGGCAGCATCTCTGACTGTGAGGGTGCGGTGTTTGTATGTTAAGACTGCATACTGGTTTAATGTGAAGATAGACACAAAAAACGGGAGTAACTCAGCGGGACAGGCAGCATCTCTGCAGAGAAGGAATGGGTGACGTTTCGGATCGAGACCCTTCTTCAGACCCCTCGACCCGAAACGCCGCCCATTCCTTCTCTCTAGAGATGCTGCCTGCCCCGCTGAGTTACTCCAGCTTTCTGTGTCTATCTTTGATTTAAACCAGCATATGCAGTTCCTTCCTACTGGTTTAATGTAATGCATGTTCAGGTTAGAGTGCGAATGTACCAGGGATAGGGTTTGCCCAGGGTGAGGGCGAGTATGCAGTTGGGATAGTATTGCACTTAGTTTTTCAGTGCCGGGAAAAGGTCAGTATGCAGGGTCAGAATAGGCATATCATTGGGGTAGGGCAGTAAAACACAAGTACTGTACCCAGAAGATAGACATAAAAAGCTGGAGTGACTCAGCAGTCCAGGCAGCATCTCTGGAAAAAAGGAATAGGTGATGTTTGGGACAAGACCCTTCATCAGACTCTGATCTATTCCTTTTCCTGTTCATTCTCTCCAGAGATGCTGCCTGACTCGCTGAGTTACTCCAGCATTTTGTGTCTATCTTCGATGTAAACCAGTATCTGCAGTACCATCGTACACAGTACTATACCCAGGGTAGGTCAGTATCTGCGGATCAGAATAAACATAGAATTCAGATAGGACTATCCCCAGGGTTCTCCGTAGATTATCACCGTGTCGTGGTGGGGAAGCTTGTGTGGACCTGAGATCCTGAGAGCGATGCCGTCTGGAGCTATGCTCCTGGTAGGGTCACCCATGGTGGTAAGGTCGAGGGGGAGGTCTCTGACAAAGAGCAATCCAACCAAGACCTCAACGGTGGAACAGGCGGAGGACGATGGCTGACCTTAGTGGAGCATCACAACGGCTGGGAAGGCGGATGAAGGCTGCAGCAGAAAAGGGTCTCCGGTCGTCTTGGACTCCATGCCACTGGATCCTGACCCAGATCTGTCAAGGTGGCTGTCTGTGCACCAGTCTCCCCACGTTAAACAAAGTCACGCACAGGCGTCCTCCATATAGGGAATAGCACCCTGGAGACACCCATGGTCAGCCATGACCGAAGGGGGCCTAAGATCCCCAGGGTTATGGCATATATATATAATTGGGATAGGGAAGTGCCCAGGGGTTTGGGTGGGCATATCTTTGGGGTAAGCAGTAACCAGGGTGAAGATGGGCGCAGGCGTGGGGCGTCGGGGGTATATACGGGATAGGCAGTACCCAGGGATACAGTGGGCCTCTGATCAGGATAAATCTGTGCCTCAAATCAGGATGGATATTACTCAGGATTGGGCAGTGACCATAGTCAGTGTGGGTAAGGTAGTAGCTGATGTTGGGGGTAAGTGTATGTCTATGACGGGGGCATTATTCTAGGTTAGGTTGGGGTGCAGGGTCAGGATGGATATAACCCCCCCCCCCCCCCCTCTTGGGGGCAAGCCCCAGTGTTAAGGGGCAATAAACGGGATTGAGTAACTCCTGTTTCTGGTCTACCTGGGAGAGCAGATTCTGGGGTCAGGGTGAGTGAAACTGGGGTTGTTAATCCATGGCAAGGTGTGTGCGAATTACCCGATTTTTATGATACGATGTATCATGTGACATGATATTTATGATTGATGTTGTTGTGCTGTTCACAAATCAATATTTCACAGAGCTTGTTTGGGATGTAACTCGGGTATGTGAAATGAGCTGCCAGAGGCAGGAGCAGTAACAACAGTAACAGTGGCAGCCAGACAAGCACTTGAATGAGCAATGCAAGGCTCTGGAATTGATGCAGGCGTGGGATTAGCACAGATAAGGTTGGCATAGACGCCATGGTTTCTATGCTGTACACCACAGACAGTGCTGTTCAGATGTCTCTGCGTATTCTTAATGTTACAAGTAGCTGAGAGTTGAATGAAAATAAATGTGTGTCATTTGCCGTAGATTGACATGTGGTTTTGCGACAAGTATGGGGTTGGTGTATGGGACGACAGTGTCACAGAATGACAACCCAGTAGGTCTGCGTTGGGTATGCACGGAATAGCTCTATATGTTTGGGCTCAGGTACTGCAATTGTACCTGTTCTTCCTGAGTCATGGTTACACAGGCCCTTCAGCCGAACATGTCCGTGCCAACCAAATTGCCTAACCACTTTCGTTGGCTCCACTTGTCTGCGTTTGGCTCATATCCTTTTAAACCTTTCTTACCCATTTACCTGTACAAGTGTATTTAAAATAAAAGACATACAGTGCTGGAGTAACAGCGGGTCAGGCAGCATCTGTGGAGAACATGGATAGGTGACGTTTCACAGAGTGCTGGAGTAACTCAGCGGGTCAGGCAGCATCTGTGGAGAACATGGATAGGTGACGTTTCACAGAGTGCTGGAGTAACAGCGGGTCAGGCAGCATCTGTGGAGAACATGGATAGATGACGTTTCTGGTCGAGACCGTTCTTCAGTCAGGGATGCTGCCTGGCCTGCTGAGTTATTCTAGCAATTTGTTTCTTATTTAGTAAACCAGCATCTGCAGTTCCTTATGTCTACAAGTGTATTTAAATGTTGTTATTGTACCTGTCTCAGCTACATCCTCTGGCAGCTGGTTCCATATACCCTGTGTGTGAAACGTCTTTGGTCGGGACTGAGGGTGTTGTTTGTGGAAGGTTCTGTATGTGTGGGGAGAATTTAAATGGACTATTTGCTTGGAGGCTGCAGTGCATGCAGCCGTGTGCATGCAGCAGTGTGCACGCAGCAGTGTGCACGCAGCAGTGTGCACGCAGCAGTGTGCACGCAGCAGTGTGCACGCAGCAGTGAGCATGCAGCAGTGAGCACGCAGTAGTGTGCATGCAGCAGTGAGCATGCAGAGAGCTGCTCGTCGCTGAGCCACCACATAGTGCACACCCGTTGTCATGGTGCGTGGGAAAGCTGCTGCACCCTTTGCTTGGTGCAAGGATCTGTGCACTGCAGTCCAGCTGCAAGTCAAGGCTTGGATTGCTCAGTCTGTACACAAACTAATCTCTCAAGCTTCAGGGAGTCTCCATATCAATTTAGTATTGTTCTATTGTGCCTGCTTTTCCAACTGTGGTTTCTGCTCCCATAAGCTCTGCTATTTTACATTCTTATCCTGTTCCCTGTAAACCCTGCTTTTATCTCCAACAGCAGACAGTTCGAGCCGAATTCAATCTGAGCTTCCACATGTAATTCTGCTGAGGATCCTTAGTTTCCCAATTAGTATCATTACAATTTCTCCATTCTTGCTCTGAAATGTATATTTTCCCTCACTTCTACTTCAGTGTTATTGTACCTTTTGTCCTGATCTCTCACTCCTTTGCTGGAGTAACTCAGCGGGGCAGGCAGCATCTCTGGAGAGAAAGAATGGGTGACATTTTGGGTCGAGACCCTTCTTCAGTGTCTATTTTCTTCCGCACTTCAACTGTATTATTGTATCTCTCACTCCTTTGACTGCTTGTTCCTCTGTTCTGTGTGTTTAGAATATTTCACTGAAATACATTCAGTTCTCAAGGGGCTTAGCGGAACGGATGATGGGTGTATGGTTCTTCTGCCGTGAAGATGAGAGGGAGGATTCGTAATCTTGGGATTAGGAGTCACAGAGCTGTTTGGACAATGTGCAGGCAATTAATAAATTCAACATGCAGATAAACTGATGTGTGAATGAAGTTGGGAGAGGATCGGGATCAACTTATGAAATGATGCAGCATTGCAGGGTGTTTAAAAGACATTTGGACAGGTACATGGACATGACATGTTTAGAGGGATAGACACGAAGCTGGAGTAACTTAGCGGGTCAGACAACATCTCTGGAGAAAAGGAATAGGTAACGTTTCGGGTCGAGACCCTTCAGTCTGCGCATCAGGAAAGGAAAACGAGATATAGAATCACAGAGAGGGAGCAGCGAGAGAGAGAGTTGCAGAACTCTTGTCGGAGCGAGGAGGAGAACTTCTTCAATGTAGGCATGCCTTGTGGAGATTTCGCAGTGGAGCAAATGAAATGTGTAGAATATGGGCCAAATGCGGGCAGGTGGACTAGTGTAGATGGGGCATCATGGTCGGCATGGGCAAGTTGGGCTGAAGGGCCTGTGAGAGTCCGGGACACTTAACGGACCACTCTTACTTTTCACGTATGCTCTTGGACACTTTTACAACGTTCTTTCACAAATATTGTCAGCTGGGTCTTGTGAGGGAGTTAGATGTGGCCCTTGTGGCTAAAGGGATCAGGGGGTATGGAGAGAAGGCAGGTATGGGATACTGAGTTGGATGATCAGCCATGATCATATTGAATGGCAGTGCAGGCTCGAAGGGCTGAATGGCCTACTCGTGCACCTAATTTCTATGTTTCTATGATCTATGTCAATTGTTTCATATGGTTGTCATGATACGAAGCTTTGAAATAGATATATTGCTGTGTTAGATACATTGGTGGAATCTGCGCGGTTTTTATTGGGACAGTCAGCATGGAATTGCTGGGAGAGAGTCATCTCTGAATATTTTTGAGAAGGAACTGCAGATGCTGGAAAAATCGAAGGTAGACAAAAATGCTGGAGAAACTCAGCGGGTGAGGCAGCATCTATGGAGCGAAGGAATAGATGACCCATGGTTCTCGACCCGAAACATTACCTATTCCATCGCTCCATAGATGCTGCCTCACCCGCTGAGTTTCTCCAGCATTTTTGTCGACCTGACATCTCTGAATAATTTGACTGAATGTTTTGATGAGGTGTGCGTTTGATGTAATATACATAGTTTTTTTAGCAATCTGTTATAGCAGCCTGGTCAGACGGCTGAAGTCTATGGGATCCAAGGGAGAGGCGGATAGGATCAGCATTGGCTCACTGGCACAGCGAAACTTGACGGTGACGGATGTTTTGTTACAGATGGGTTCCACAAGGCTCCGTGATTACTACTTTCCTCTTGCAGTGTTAATGATGGAGTTTAATACAGGGGCAAGATGCAGGAATGTAGGTGGTACAAACTTGGCGGTGTAGTTAGCACTGAGGGTAGGAAGATATAGATGGTTCATAAGATTGAGCAGAATTAGGCCATTCGGCCCATCTAATGCACTCCGCCATTCAATCATGGCAGATCTATCTTTCCCTCTCAACTCCATTCTCCTGCCTTTGCCCCGTATCTCCTGACACCTGTACTAATCAATCATGGTCTGGTTAGTTGGGTAGAGAGTGGTCCATGGAATTTAATCCAGGGCTGTGTTGGGGGAGTCCAGTACCAGGGGCCACAGTTTAAGAATAAGGGGTAAGCCATTTAGAACGGAGATGAGGAAACACTTTTTCTCTCAGAGAGATGTGAGTCTGTGGAATTCTCTGCCTCGGAGGGCGGTGGAGGCCGGTTCTCTGGATACTTTCAAGAGAGAGCTAGATAGGGCTCTTAAAGATAGCGGAGTCAGGGGATATGGAGAGAAGGCAGGAACGGGGTACTGATTGTGGATGATCAGCCATGATCACATTGAATGGCGGCGGTGGCTCGAAGGGCCAAATGGCCTACTCCTGCACCTATTGTCTATTGTGATGTATTTGGCCAGAATTAAATGCAGCAAATGGCAGGAAGTTTTAAGAGTGTTGAGGCACAGAGCCACCTTGGACTGTACAGCCACGGGTCTTAAAGACAGCAGAACACATCAATGAAGTGGTTATGTGGAGACTCCTTTGATAGCCGAGATCACACATACAGGCCACCCCTGCGATATGGAAGTTTGAATCATGGAAATCTGCCCTTCCTGAATTCACAAATCACTATCATGAAGTCTGGACTATGGCGTAACATTTTATGTCGAAGATAGTAAATGAATCAACACAAATTAGTTTTTATCAACCAGCATTTTGCGTTGTGGAAAGTTGTGATGCGGGCAGTTTTCTAGGAAGGCAACCTCCCTTTCCTTGGTAGCTGAGAGCAGGGAGGTTACACTGGAAACTTAAACCAGTCAGCCAACACTTTGGTCACATTCCAGGGTAGATGTGATTATGGTGCAGAGGAGAGATTGGTGCAATGAAAGATTGTATAATAGTATTCTTCTTGCGAATGAAACATAAACCAAAGGAATAGTTAGATCTCAAGCCGGGTGTTGAGCAGCCAGTTTGTTGTCTGTGTTGGCGTTAATGTCTGCCAGGCCCTGACACTTCTCCATTTGGTGGGTGGTAGAGCGGGCACCCAGAGATACATGGTTGGCTGTCTGTTGTTCTGCTCCACATTCACAGGCTGGGCTCTGGCGGAGCCCCCATCTCCACACGCTGGCATTGAAACGCCCAACTCCAGTACCAAGTCTGTTGAGCTTCACCCATGCTCCTCTGGGGAGCTCAGACCCTGGACTGCTTTTATCTGGTGAAGATAGTATAGGAAAGGAACTGCAGATGCTGGTTTAAACCAAAGATAGACACAAAATATTGGAGTAGCTCAGCGGGACAGGTAGCATCTCGGAGTAACTGTGAAGAATCTTGAGCCGAAACGTCACCAATTCCTCCTCTCCAGAGATGCTGCCTGTTCCGCTGAGTTACTCCAGCATTTTGTGCCTATAATAGTATGGTTGTTTTCTTTGGAGCAGAAGGCTGAGGGACAGTTATCTGTGGTGTATAAAATGACCAGAGACCTAGACAGAGTAAATAGAAGTAGAGCCAAATGCTGAGGAGCAGAGCACTTTCCCTTGCTGACATTCCAGACTAGTCAGATTGGCCAGGGCCAGCTCGTTGTTACACACTACATCAGCTCCTCGTCTTATTCCCACATGAGCCTGCTTGTCCTCGGGCCCCCTCCACTGCCAGAGTGGGGGCCACACAATCTGACCCAGCAGCACCATCTATGCACCTCGTATGGTGGTGCAGCGGTAGAGTTGTTGCCTTGCAGCGCCGGAAACCCGGGTTCCACCCTGACTACGGGTGCTGTCTGTACGGAGTTTCTACGTTCTCCCCGTGACCTGCGTGGGTTTTCTCCGAGATCTTCGGTTTCCTCCCGAACTCCAAAGAGGTGCGGGTTTGTAGGTTAATTGGCCTAGCGTATGTGTAAACTGTCCCTAGTGTGTGTAGGATAGTGTTAATGTGCGGGGATCACTGGTCGGCGCGGACTGGGTGGGCCGAAGGGCCTGTTTCTGCGCTGTATCTCTAAACTAAACCAAACCTGGGTGGCCTACAGCCCAATGACATGAACACTGAAGTCTCCAATCTCAGGTAAATGTCACCACCTCCCTCCTCAATCTACCGGGCCCTCTCACAGATGCTTTCAGTTTGACACGTGCACTGTGACACAGTGCAAAACCCTTTCACCTGCCACCCTGCTAACTCATACCATACATGAATACAACTATGCCACACACACGCATAACATGTAGTGCAAAGCGAAAAATATCAGCGTGCACGATTTAGCGTTACAGTGATACTAATTAGAGAGGAAGTGCAGGTCAAAAAAAGTGCAAGGTTCACAATGAAGTAGGTTGGAAGATGAGCTATGTACTAACTTATGAGAGGACCTTTATGTAGTCTGATTTCAGTGGAGGAAAAGCTGTTCCTATATCTGGATATTCTTGGCTAAGACAGGTATTGTCCAATTCACCTCTACCCTATTGCCGACATTGGACTTAGTCTCTGGAACTGATGTGTAACAATGCTGAGAACTATATTCTGCACTTTGTATCTTCCCCCATACTCTACCGAGTGTACTTGAGTTTGATGGGAGTATTTATGCACAATATTATCTAATCTGATTGGATAACATGTAACGCAAAGCTGTAGGAAGGAACTGCAGATGCAAATTTTACACCAGAAGATAGACAGAAGTTAGAGAATGGAGCGGCTGGGCTTGTACACTCTGGGGTTTAGAAGGTAATGGAGGCGAGATTTAGAGGCGATCTCATTGAAACATATAACATTGTTAAGGGTTTGGACACGCTAGAGGCAGGAAACATGTTCCCGATGTTGGGGGAATACAGAACCAGAGGCCGCAGTTTAACAATAAGGGGTAAGCCATTTAGAACGGAGACGAGGAAACACTTTTTCTCACAGAGAGTGGTGGGTCTGTGGAATTCTCTGCCTCAGAGGGCAGTGGAGGCAGGTTCTCTGGATGCTTTCAAGAGAGAGCTAGATGGGGCTCTTAAAAATAGCGGAGTCAGGAGATATGGGGAGCAGTTAGGAACGGGGTACTGGTTGGGGATGATCAGCCATGATCACATTGAAAGGTGGTGCTGGCTCGAAGGGCCAAATGGCCTATCCTGCACCTATTATCTATTGCCTATTGACACAAGAAGTACCAATCGAGTAACTCAGCAGGTCTGGAGAAAAGGAATAGAGGACCCTTCTTCAGACATAGCTAGAAAGCTATTCACTGTACCTTGGTCCATGTGGATAATAAACCTGAAGGTAATTGCCTGTGTGTAATGGTGGCCATTTCAGACCCACAACAGGGGCTGTGGAGCCATACGTAGCACAGAGCAGCCAACGCGAAGATTTCATTGGGTATTTGTAAAGCGGAGATTCTTGGCTAGAAAGGGCATCAAGGTTTACGGGGAGAAGGCAGGAGAATGGGATTGAGAGGGGAAAGTAGATGAATAGCAGAGCAGACTCGATGGGTCAAATGGCCTAATTTTGCTCCTATGTCTTATGGTCTTGAAGAAGGATCTCGACCTGAAAAGTCACTATTCCTTTTCTCCAGAGATGCTGCCTGACCCGCTGAGTTACTCCAGCATTTTGTGTTGATCTTCGGTGTGAAGCAGCATCTGCAATTCCTTCCTACACTCTTATGGTAATTGTTCTTGAAGAACATTTGTGACCAAGAAGGATTATTTTTACAAAAGTATGATAGTTTGCATGGTTGATAGCAGCTTTACAGTTTATTGTCATGTGTACTCAGGTACAGTGAAAAGCTTTTGTTGCATGCATCGTCTTCATTCTGGATTCATTTAATTGATTGCTTTTAAATTCCACAGCTGTGGAGAAATTTGTCTAGATTATCCAGGCCTCTTTAGTTTAATTTAGAGAAACAGCACGGAGACAGGGCCCACCCACCGAGTCTGCACCGACCAGCGATCCTCGCACACTAACACACTGGGGACAATTTACATTTATACCAAGCCTATGAGTGGGTTAGCATATAATGAGCACTTCACTGCACTGGGCCTATACTCGCTGGAGTTTAGAAGAGTGAGGGGGGACCTCATTGAAACTTACAGCACAATGAAAGGCATAGATAGGGTGGATGTGGAAGGATGTTTCCACTGGTGGGAGAGCCTAGGACCAGAGGCCTCAGAATTAAAGGTCGCCCTTTTAGAAAGGAGGCGAGGAGGAACTCGGAGGGCTGTGGAGGTCGTCAGTGGATATTTCAAAGGGAGAGATAGACAAATTCTTGATTTGAACAGTGGTTAAGGGGAGAAGGCAGGAAAATGGTATGAGGAGGCAGAGATCAGCCATGATTGAATGGCGGAGTAGACTCGATGGGCCGAATAGCCTAATTCTACTCCTATAACATGTGAATTTGTGAATCAATCTTTGGACTAATCTAAACTTAATTTAACTAAACATGCCTTTTCCTGAGCCTGGGGGCCCCGGATATTTACTCTCTCCAGCTGGAGGGAATAATATCTTGGTGTCTGCCCTGACGTTTCCGGAATCTTGAATGTCTCAATGAGATCACTCCTTCTCATCTATCCAGATAAAACCATGATGCATTGTCTCGAAGACAAGTGTTTCATTCTTTGCAGACTCTCCCAAATGAAGCCTTATCAATCTACCTACAATCACAGCGAAATTTTCCAACACATCAGCTAATAATATCATCTCATTTTTTGATTGATATTTGTATCTGCGTTTTATGATCTTGCATTACTGGATCATTTTACGTTTAATATTAATTTCCCCCCCCTTAACTTTACTGAAAGGTATATTTTCTCACCCGCAGAAGTATTTAAAATTGCCCCAGGTTAGGCAGGGTGCTGATTGAAGTGAGAGGGGTTTGTGAAAGTACTGGAAATCACTGTATAGCAGTGGGCCTATGGTGTGGGCCTGTTGTAGAGTCATAGTCTTACAGTGTGAAAACAGGCTCATCGGGCCAACTTGCCCACTCCGACCAACTACACTATAGACAATAGGTGCAGGAGTAAGCCACTCGGCCCTTCGAGCCAGCACCGCCATTCAATGTGATCATGGCTGATCATCCCCAATCAGTACCCCGTTCCTGCCTTCTTCCCATATCCCTTCACTCCGCTATCTGTAAGAGCCCTATCTAGCTCTCTCTTGAAAGTATCCTAAGAACCGGCCTCCACCGCCCTCTGAGGCAGAGAATTCCACAGACTCACAACTCTCTGTGAGAAAAAGTGTTTCCTCGTCTCCGTTCTAAATGGCTTACCCCTTATTCTTAAACTGGCCCCTGGTTCTGGACTCCCCCAACATCGGGAACACGTTTCCTGCCTCTAGCGTGTCCAAACCCTTAATAATCTTATGTTTCAATAAGATACCCTCTCATCCTTCTAAGCTCCGGAGTGTACAAGCCCAACCGCTCCATTCTCTCAGCATATGACAGTTCCGCCATCCCGGGAATTAACGTTATAAACCTACACTGCACTCCCAACACTAGTCCCATCTGTCCTCTAAACCTGTCCTATCTATGTACCTGTCTAAATGTTTCTTAAACATTATGATAGTCCCTGCCTCAACAACCTACTCTGGCAGCCCATTCCATATGCCTACTACCCTTGTGTAAAAAGGTTACCCCTCAGGTTCCTATTAAATCTTTCCCCCTCACCTTAAACTTACGTCCTCTGGTTCTTGATTCCCCAACACTGTGAGAGAGCGAGGGAGAGGGGAATTGGGGCAGGTCTGGTTTCAAAGTGTTTTGGAGAAATGAATTTGCTGCTTGGATGCTGGTCCTTACGTTTGTTATTTCCGGACAGCTGTCCAACCCGTCGCTGGCCTGGTGCCCTCATCCTGCTCTTCATAAACTTCAGCTCGGTCCCCTTTACTTCATGCATGCCAAGTCATGTGTCATTCCTTCTCTTGGTGACCAACACTGGCTCTCTTCTTCTTCTGTCGTATGCCTTTCAGACCTGCAGCTCCATTGAGGCGAGCCAGGCCAACGTGTCATCGTCCAGTTCAATCAGTCCTCGTTCACCATTCGGTGGCCGGTGTTTGGGGCAACTGGTGACTATGTGCTCCACTGTCTGTGTTGGGTCCCCACACTCACAGGAGGCGCTGTCCACGAGGCCCCACCTCTTCATTGCTACTCCATAGCGTCCGACGCCTGTCCTCAAGCGGTTGAGGGTTGTCGATGTAATGGTGTAGCCTAGATGGTTCCTCTGACTTCCACTGGTCTCTCCATCTCGTCTTGACCCAGGCGGCCTTAGAAGCGTCAGCCGGTGTTGTGCAGAGCATCTCTTGAGCTTGCATGGGAAAGGGGTGCTGTGACTTGAGGCTCTTCTTAGGCAATGATACATTTCCAATGCTCTCTTCCTTCTCAAATCCCCACATGGCATCCCACTTCTAGTCGCACGTCTCCTCACAACAATCTTTGCTCCCCGTGGTCTGGCACCATGGAATTGCAATGCATTGTGAGTGGTGGCCATGTCTTCAGCTGCCACGGTCCTGTGCCCGTCATATACAGGCCGCAGACGCCAACAGAACAACAAGCTCATCAGGAAGGCCGGCTCTGTCGTGGGAGTGGAGTTGGATTCACGGAAGGTGGAGGGGAGGATGCTCCTCAAACTGCGGAGCATCCTGGACAATATAGCTCACCCCCTCCGTGACACACTGGTCAACCTGAGGAGCACCTTCAGCAACAGACTGGTTCCACCAAGATGCAGCACACAACGCCACAGGAGATCCTTCTTCCCTGTGGCTATCAATCTGTACAACTCCTCCCCCTTCTGTCGTGCCAACAGTCATAAAACACAACAAGGTACATGAAACATGAAATTAAAATGACAAATGGAAAGTCCAAGGTTAGGGATGTGCAAAGATTGGGGGTAGACTGACTCCCCCCCCCCCCACCCCCATCTTTACACATCCCAAATCTTGGACTTTCCATTTGTCATTTTAATTTCATGTATCTGGTTGTGTTTTATGACTGTTGGCTGACCAATTTCCCTCCTGGGATAAATAAAGTTCCGTTGTATCGTATCGTTGTCTGGGCCCAGTCCGCCACGGGTACTGCCCTCCCCCACCATGGAAAGCATCGACACCAGGCGCTGCCTCAAGATGGCGGAATCGATCATCAAGGATGTCCACCATCCGGGCCGTGGTCTCCTCTCACAGCTGCCGTCAGGTAGGAAGTACAGGAGCCTGAAGTCCCACACCCCCAGGTTCAGGAACAGATACTTTCCTGCAACCGCCAGGTTCTTGAACCGACCTGCACAACCCTAATTCTGCCACGGAAACGGTCACGATAGAGCCGCTGCCTCACAGCGCCGGAGACCCGGGTTCCATCCCGACTACGGGTGCTGTCTGTACGGAGTTTGTACGTTCTCCCCGTGACCTGCGTGGGTTTTCTCCGAGATCTTCGGTTTCCTCCCACACTCTAAAGACGAACAGGTTTGTAGGTTAATTGGCTTGGTAAATGTCCAATGTAAAAAGAATTGTCCTTCGTGGGTGTAGGATAGTGGTAATATGCGGGGATCGCTGGTCGGCGCGGACCCCGTGGGCTGAAGGGCCTGTTTCTACGCTGTATCTCAAAACTAAACACTACAGACCACCTCTTGCCCTACCATGGACTGGTTTACAAACCGTCTTTTGCACTAATGTGTTTTTTTTTTTTGCACAGTTCTTTTTCTTTTCCCGGTCTTGCAGAATTTATGTATGATTTGTTTTTGTATGTTGTCTACGTGGTTGTGATGTTGCTGTTGGCAAGATCTTCATTCAACCTAGCTCACCGCACCTGTGCAGACAGCAGTACATTCAACTTGGCTGTGGGGAAGCAGCTATTCCTGATCCCGGATGTTGCAGATTTCAGGCTACTGTACCTTCTACCTGAAGGTAGCGGGGAGATGAGTGTGTGGTCAGGATGGTGTGGGTCCTTGATGATACTGCCAGCCTTTTTGAGGCAGCGACTGCGAAAGATCCCCTCGATGGAAGGGAGGTTAGAGCCGATGATGGACTGGGCAGTGTTTACTACTTTTTGTAGGCTTTTCCGCTCTTGGGTGCTCAAGTTGCCGAACCAAGCCACGATGCAACCGGTCAGCACGCTCGGTACTGTGCACCTGTAGAAGTTTGAGAGAGTCTTCCTTGACATACCGACTCTCCGTAATCTTCTCGGGAAGTAGAGGCGCTGATGTGCTTTCTTTATAATTGCATCAGTGTTCTTGGACCAGGAGAGATCTTCAGAGATGTGCATGCCCAGAAATTTGAAGCTCTTGACCCTTTCCACCATCGACGTGGGTCCCCATCCTACCCCTTCCAAAGTCCACAATCAGTTCCTTGGTTTTGCTGGTGTTGAGGGCCAGGTTATTGTGCTGGCACCATTTGGTCAGTCGGTCGATCTCACTTCTATACTCACTTCTAGGCTCGTCCCCATCAGTGATACTTCCCACAACAGTGGTGTTGTCAGCGAACTTGATGATGGAGTTCGCACTATGTCCGGCTACGCAGTCATGAGTATAGAGTGAGTACAGCAGGGGGCTGAGCACGCAGCCTTGAGGTGCTCCCGTGCTGATTGTTATCGAGGCTGACACCTTTCCACCAATACAAACAGACTATGGTCTGTGAATGAGGAAGTCGAGGATCCAATTGCAGAGGGATGCGCCGAGACCCAGTTCTGTGAGCTTGGTAACCAGCTTGGAGGGGATGATTGTATTAAATGCCGAGCTGTAATCGATGAATAACAGCCTGACATATGAGTTTTTGTTATCCAAGTGGTCCAGAGCGGAGTGGAGAGCCAGCGAGATCGCATCCACCGTTGATCTGTTGTGGCGGTAAGCGAACTGCAGTGGGTCCAGGTTTTTGTCGAGGTATGAGATGATTTGCGCCTTGATCAACCTCTCAAAGCACTTCATCACCACAGATGTTAGTGCCACTGGTCGATAGTCACTGAGGCATGTCACCTTGCTCTTCTTGGGCACCGATATTATTGATGCCCTTTTAAAGTAGGTGGGAATCTCAGACCTCCGAAGTGAGAGGTTGAAAATGTCCGTAAAAACTCCAGCCAGTTGGCCCACACAGGTTTTTAGAACACGACCTGGTATACCATCAGGTCCAGGATCATTTCGAGGGTTCACCCCTCTGAAGGATTTACTGACGTCAGCCTCTGTGACTGAGACTGAAATACCATTACAGAGAATGGGGGCTCGGGAAGGCACATCAGTGTTCTCCCTATCAAAGCGTGCGTAGAACGCATTGAGCTCGTCAGGGAATGATGCTACGCCGACACTCGAGTTGCCTCCTGATTTCGCCTTGTAGGAGGTGATTGCATTTTGTATCTTTCTTCCGTTTAAACCAGCATCTGCAGTTCCGTCCTACGCATTCCAACAACAAAGCCTTGTTTGATATTAAATGAGTCTGCGGGAAACACATCATAGGTCAGGCACCATCTGTGGTGATAGTAAGATAACAGGAAACCGGTTTTGATTAAAAGAGATTAACGTAAAATCTCGACCCGATACGTCACCCATTCCTTCTCTCCATCGATGCTGCCTCACCCGCTGAGTTTCTCCGGCATTCTTGTCGACCTAACGTGAAATATCAGCTTGCTCTCTGCAGAGGCTGAGAGAAAGAGCATTCTTTCTTATTACTTTAGATGTACACTTTCTGCAGCTTTGAGCTTTTAAACTTGAGATGTTCTTGTCATAAGTGTTTCCAAGTTTGAAAAAAAATGCTCACCCTTTAGACTCAAATTGATTTACTTTACATTTCATTCGTATTTCACCTGCACAATAGAAACATAGAAAATAGGTGCAGGAGGAGGCCCTTCGAGCCAGCACCGCCATTCATTGTGATCATGGCTGATCATCCCCTATCAATAACCCATGCCTGCCTTCTCCCCATATCCCTTGATTCCACTAGCCCCTAGACCTCTAACTTGGCCTCCACTGCCCTCTGTGGCAGGGAATTCCATAAATTCGCAACTCTCTGGGTGAAAACGATTTTTCTCACCTCAGTCTTAAATGACCTCCCCTTTATTCTAAGATGCAGACGCAATGTTTCAGCTACAGATTTTCTGCATTGTTGGAGAGTTAAAATTGAAAGAGATTGTCATGAAGGAGACGTCGAGGGTGAAATACTTGAGCCTTGCACGTATTTCATACATTGATGGTGCTGGACCATCACCATATCGAAGCAACGGTCAAGAAAGCACACCAACACCTCCACTTTCTTTGAAGGTGTAGGAAGTTCAGCATAGGTTCCAGGAGCAGAATTAGGTCATTCAGCCTATCAAGTCTACCCCGGCATTCAATCAAGGCTGATTTATCTTTCCCTCTGCCTTCTCCCCATAACGCCTGATACTCTCACTAATAAAGAGCCTGTCAATGTCCGCCTTAAAAATATCCATTGATTTGGTCTCCTCAGCCTTCTGTGGTAATCAATTCCACTCAATCCAAGCGTTTCACTATTCGGTAAATGGGAATGAGGTCCTCCCCCTCATTCTTCTAAACTTCAGCGAGCACAGGCCCAGTGCTGACAAACGCTCATCATATCTTAACCCAATCATTCCTGGAATAATTCTTGTAAACCTCCTCTGGACCCTCTCCAACGCCAGCATCCTTCCTCAGATATGGGCCCCAAAACTATTCACAATATTTCACATGCAGCCTGACCAGTGCCTTATAGAGCCTCAGAATTACATCCCTGTTTTTTGTATTCCATCCGTCTCAAAATAAATGTTAGCATTGCATTTGCCTTCCTTACTACCGCTTCAACTTGCAAATTAACTTTTTGGGAATCCTGCACCAGCACTCCCAACGTCCCTTTGCACCTCCGATTTCTGAATTCCTTCTCCATTTAGAAAATAATCTACACCTTTACTCCCACTACCAAAATGCATGACTCCGCACTACCAGAATGCATGACATCTGCCACTTCTCAGCCCACTCTCCCAACCTGTCCAAGTGCTTCTGCAGAGTCCCTGCTTTCTCTACACTGCCTGCCCCTCCACCTATCTTCATATCATCTGTAACAAGAGGAGTCGAGTCCTTCTGCAGTTGTACAGGGCCCTAGTGAGACCACACCTGGAGTATTGTGTACAGTTTTGGTCTCCAAATTTGAGGAAGGACATTCTTGCTATTGAGGGAGTGCAGCGAAGGTTTACAAGGTTAATTCCCGGGATGGCGGGACTCATATGCTGAGAGAATGGAGCGGCTGGGCTTGTATACTCTGGAGTTTAGAAGGATGAGAGGGAATCTTGTTGAAACATATAAGATTATTAAGGGTTTAGACGCACTAGAGGCAGGAAACATGTTCCCGATGTTTGGGGAGTCCAGAACCAGGGCCACAGTTTAAGAATAAGGGGTAAGCCATTTAGAATGGAGATGAGGAAACGCTTTTTCACCCGCAAGAGTTGTGAGTCTGTGGAATTCTATGCAGTGGAGGCCAGTTCACTGGATACTTTCAAGAGAGAGCTAGATAGGGCTCTTAAAGATAGCGGAGTCAGGGGATATGGGGAGAAGGCAGGAACGGGATACTGATTGTGGATGATCAGCCATGATCACATTGAATGGGGGTGCTGGCTCGAAGGGCCAAATGGCCTCCTGCTGCACCTATTGTCTATTTTCTATGCCCATGAAGTCACTTACCTGAGCTAGTCCCATTTGGTTCATATCTTTCTCAGCCATTCCTACCATGTACCTGTCAAAATGTCTTTTGAACCTTGTAATTGTACTCACCTCTGCCTCTGCCTCTTCCTCTGGCATCTCGTTCCATATATCCACCACCTTCAGAACCACAGACAACCAACTTGTCATCTGTGGGTGCCCGCTCTACCACCCACCAAATGGAGCTCATTTTGCGTGACAAAGTTTCCCTCTCCTTTTAAAGGTAGACAAAAGTGCTGGAGAAACTCAGCGGGTGAGGCAGCATCTATGGAGCGAAGGAAATAGGCGACGTTTCAGGTCGAGACCCGAAGGGGTCCTCGCCGACCAGTGAGGAAACGTCGCTTATTTCCTTCGCTCCATAGATGCTGCCTCATCCGCTGAGTTTCTCCAGCACTTTTATCTACCTTCGATTTTCCAGCATCTGCAGTTCCTTCTTAAACCTCTCCTTTTATCCACGACAGTTTTTGTCGTGGATAAAACAGTTTTTTATCCACGAGTAGTTGCTCTACTCAACAGCCAAAAATCTGTAGCCTCCCTTTGATCTGGTATTTTGTTGGTTCACATGCTTAATCAATGGTGGTTTATCATTAATGTTTTGTTATTATTAATGTTTAGTGTTTTCTGAGTCATTCGTAACTGTCACTGTATGTCATGTTGTTACTTATGGGCGGAGCACCAAGGCAAATTCCAATTGCCTCATACGTATGCCCTCTACCAGTTTTGGACTTTCCTACCCTCCTTTCTTTGGGTGAGAATAAAACTGTGACCATCCGGTCCTTGTGCCCCCTTCATGTTTTTACGTACCTTTAACGTGCTCTCTGTGCTTTGCATTACATTCACTATTGGGAACTGAGCACCTCTGGCAATGCCAGCATTTATTGCCCATCCTTACTTGCCTTGAGAAGGAGGTGTTAGAAACGTAGACAATAGGTGCAGGAGTAGGCCTGTGCAAGTGAAATGAATTTGCCAACAGTGGCACAATGAAAAAGAACACACAAAAACACAATCAAAACTTAACACAAACATCCACCACAGCATTCATCACTGTGGTGGAAGGCACAAAATTTGACCAGTCCTCCTCCATTTTCCCTTCTTCAGACTGAATTGAGACTAAATTTCTACACTGAGTTGAGTACAAGAGTTGGGTTGTTGTGTCACAGCTGTACAAGGCGTTGATGAGACCACACCTGCAATATGGTTTGCAGCTCTGAAGGATGCAAAGAAGCTAGAGAAGGTGCAGGAACGATTGGTAAGGATTTAGTGGGACTGGAGGGCTTGAGTTATGAGGAGAGACTGGATAGCTGGGATGAAGGGGGTTGAGGGGGTGACCTCAGGGATTTACAAATCCATGAGGAGCATAGATCGTGTGGAATGAATGAATGAATGAATGAATGAGCAGAGCTACTACTCGTGGAAACAAGCTGTCTTTATTTCTGGCTGTGGCAGCTTTGACTGTCCGGAGTCGCCTTCCAGAGGGAAGTGATTCAAAGAGTTTGTGGCCAGGGTGAGAGGGGTCAGAGATGATCTTGCCCGCTCACTTCCTGGCCCTTGTTCGTCAATGGAGGGAAGGTTGCAGCCAATAACCTTCTCTGTTGATCAAGTGATTCGCTGCAGCATCCGGATTGTCGTGTTTGGTGGCTGAGCCAAACCAGACCATGATGGAGAAGGTGAGCATGGCCGTATAGAATTGGACCATCATTGCCTGTGGCAGATTGTGCTTCCTCAGCTGCCACAGGAAGTACATCCTCTGTTGTGCCTTTTTGACTGGAGTCGATGGTAGCCCCCCACTTAAGGTCCTTGGAGATGATGCTTCCAAGGAACTTAAAAGAATCCACAGATGTGACTGTGGTGCTGTTGATGGTGAGTTGGGTGAGGGGAGGGGGAGCTCTTACTATCTTAAAAGCATTGAGCTCCAGGTTGTTACGAAGGCACCAGGACGCCAGCTGTGACTCTTCCTATCTATAGGCAGGAATGACACTTTTTTACTCGGGGTACGGTAGTCTAAAACTAGAGGCATAGGTTTAAGGTGAGAGGGGAAAGATTTGAAGGGCATCTGAGAGACTATTTTTCCACACGGTGGGTGGTGGGTATACGAAACAAGTTGCCAAAGGAGGTGCTAGAGGCAGGTACCACTACAACTTCTCTAAGACCTTTGGACAGGTTAATGGATAGGAAAGGTTTGGAGCGACATGGGCCAAATGCAGACAATTGGGACTAGCTCTGGAAGGCACCTTTGTTGGCATGTGCAAGTTGGGCTGAAGAGCCTGTTTCCGTGCTGTATGATTCCAGACTCTGTGAGCCACATCAGTGGGATGTATTTTGATCAGTGTCATTTATCTGTCATTGCACACACAGGATTACTTCAATTCATTACGGGCATTTACCTAATTATAACTGAGCGTGGATTTAATGAAAAGGAGAAACAAATGACACATCTTAAGCAGTGCAGAACAAACGTCATCCATCCTTCCCTTTCACATTTGGCTGTTTAATTTTCTTGGGATACTCTGGGAACCCTCCCACCTCTCCCAGCTTTGCAGACGTTTCTCCTGATTGTCTAAAATGTCACCGGCATGAAAATGGGGGAAGAGTTTGATATTGGATTTACACAAACTGTGTAAAAACTGATGCGGTATCTGTAGATTAACCTTTATTAATCCACACCATTTATAATCTCCACTCCACATATAATGTCTGTTAATGATCCACTACGACATACATGGTAAAACATAGGTCTTTATTCCATTCTGTCTGACTCGTCAAACCTATGTTTTACCATGTATGTCCAGAGAAGGGAGGCCTGGCGGGAGAATGTGTTGTTCTATTGGGGACTATGAACAGAATGGAGGTAACGGGAGAGAGAGATTGCCTGTCCTGACCAGAAGCAGCCATTGGAGATGGTTCTTTGTGAAATATTTCTTGTTAAGTCTCTTCTCTTCACCTCTGCCTATCCTTAGCCCCACGTCCCCGTCCCTTTTCATCTGTGCATTAATTGCCTCATGCTGTGTTTTGTATTGAATTCTGTCTTTACTTTGTGTACTAGTCATGTCTCTACTATTTATTTCATTCCCCTTACATGTTTTTCCTATACATGCTCAATTTTTGTAAGGTGTCCTTGAGACTCTTGAAAGGCGCCCATAAATAAAATGTATTATTATTTATTATTATTAAGTGAAGATAGCAACTTCTAGTCGTTCTAGAATGATAAAGATGTGGTTTGATTGGTTAAGGCATTGAGCATGCGGGTCAGGAAGTCATGATGAAAGTTTGGTTCGGCCGCAATTTGAGTATTACGTGCATTTCTGGTTGACTCATTACAGGAAGGATATGGAGGCTTTGGCGATGGTGCAGAGAATGTTACCTAGATTTGGGGGGGGGGGTACCAGCCACAGGTAGAGGTTGGATAGACTTGGATAATTTTCTTTGGAGTGCTGGAGGTAGAGTGAGGGGGGGTGCTTATAGAATTACGGTAAACCTTCGCAATAATGCACCTCGATATAACGGATGATGGACACACAATGCTGGAGTAACTCAGCGGGACAGGCAGCATCTCAGGAGAGAAGGAATGGGTGACGTTTCGGGTCGAGACCCTCCTTCAGATATAACGGATTTTGGTTATAGCAGACCAAGGCTGCTGTTGCATCGCACCCCCCCCCCCCCCCCCCACCCCCGCCGGTTACCCAGTGAGCTGGCACCACGTGACGGGAGTTCCTGGTTGCGGGGGTGGAGAGAGAGAGCGGCATGAAGGTGGCGTGAGTACCGGCCTCGTCCCCGGCACAACGCGTGTGGGGCTGGGGGCTCCGTGGCTCCCCACCCTGTGAATTCCCACTGCTTTAACCCCCTCCTTCCCATCGCTGTGGGGGTGGGGGAGGGGATTAAACAAGTGTGAATTCACAGGGTGAATGAATCCTACCAAATGGGACTAGCCCAGTATGCCAACATGGATGGGCCAAAATGGCCGTTTTGAATCTGTATGGCTCTATGTCCTACTGTGTTACTCCAGCATTTAGTGTCTATCTAACTCTATGACGAATGAAGGAATGAGTGAATACATTTTATTCGCCAGGTATGTATACATACAAGGAATTTGCCTCGGTGCTTTACTCACAAGTAAAAACACGATATACAGTAGACAATTTGAAAATAAAACATTATAGTTTAAACATGTGAAGAATGAAATAAAATACCAGAGCAAAAGGAGGCTAGACTTTTGGCTGTTGAGTAGAGCTACTACTCGTGGGGGGGAAAAGCTGTTTTTATGCCTGGCTGTGGCAGATTTGACAGTCCGGAGTCGCCTTCCAGAGGAAAGTGATTCAAAGAGTTTAGTGACATTTAGTTTATGTGAAAACCACTTCCTGTTGATCTATCAATTCTGTGTACCTTGATTTTCACCCAAAGAGAATCTTGTATGCCAAAGCATTGTGATCGACGGGGAGTTCAGGGAGAAACCACACACACTTCCACAGAAAATGATTCAAGATAAGTACAATGATGCATTTAAGAGGAGCTGAGTCAGCTTGTGGAAAACGGAAGGTGTGGGTGAAGAGACAAGGTGAGGAAGGGTGGGCAGAGGCTTGTGGTTAACATCACTGGCAGTGACAGGAGTCTGTGTAGTATAACATTTACTAAATTAGGGCACATGGTATTGGGGGTAGAATGCTGACATGGATAGAAAATTGGTTGGCAGACAGGAAACAAAGAGTAGGGATTAACGGGTCCCTTTCAGAATGGCAGGCAGTGACTAGTGTGGTACCGCAAGGCTCGGTGCTGGGACCGCAGCTATTTACCATATACATCAATCAATCATGGCTGATCTGTCTTTCCCTCTCACCCCCATTCTCCATATCCTCCACAGCCGTCTGTGGAATAATACAGAAGGTACAGGATCAGTTCATTCCAAAGAGGAAGAAAGATTCTAAGGGGAGTAAGAGGCATCTGTGGCTGACAAGGGAAGTCAAGGACAGTATAAAAATAAAAGAGAAGTATAACATAGCAAAGATGAGTGGGAAGCCAGAGGATCAACAGAAGGTAACTTAAAAGGCAATGAAGGTAAACTAGCCAAGAATATAAAGGAGGATAATAAAAGCTTCTTTTGGTATGTGAAAATAAAATAAAATATTTAAGACAAATGTGGGTCCCTTGAAGACTGAAACAGGTGAATTTATTATGGGGAACAAAGAAATGGCAGATGAGTTGAACAGGTACTTTGTTTGTGTCTTCCTTAGTGAAGGCAGAACCAATCTCCCAGATTTACTAGTGGCCAGAGAATCTAGAATGACGGAGGAACTGAAGGAAATTCACATTAGGCAGGAAATGGTGTTGGGTAGACTGATGGGACTGAAGGCTGATAAATCACCAGGGTCTGATGGTCTGCAACCCAGGGTACTCAAGGAGGTGGCTCTAGAAATCACGCATTGGTGATCATTTTCCAATGTTCTATAGATTCTGGATCAATTCCCATGGGTTTGAGGGTAGCTAAGGCAGGGAACTATAGACCAGTTAGCCTGACATCGGTGGTGGGGAAGATGCTGGAGTCAATTATAAAAGATGAAATAGCCGCACATTTGGATAGCAGTAACAGGATCGGTCCAAGTCAGCATGGATTTACGAAGGGGAAATCATGCTTGACTAATCTGGAATTTTTTGAGGATGTAACAAGTAAAATGGACAAGGGAGAGCCAGTGGCTGTAGTGTACCTGGACTTTCAGAAAGCCTTTGATAAGGTCCCACACAGGAGATTAGTGGGCAAAATTAAAGCACATGGTATTGGGGGTAGAGTGCTGACATGGATAGAGAAGTGGTTGGCAGACAGGAAACAAAGAGTAGGGATTAACGGGTCCCTTTCAGAATGGCAGGCAGTGACTAGTGGGGCACCGCAAGGTTCGGTGCTGGGATCGCAGCTATTTACAATATCCATCAATGATTTGGATGAAGGGATTCAAAGTAACATCAGCAAATTTGCAGATGACACAAAGCTGGGTGGCCGTGTGAACTGTGCAGAGGATGCTATGAAGATGCAGAGTGACTTGGACAGGTTGGGGGAGTGGGCAGATGTAGTATGATGTGGATAAATATGAGGTTATCCACTTTGGAGGCAAGAACGGGAAGGCAGATTATTATCTGAATGGTAGGTACACAAAAATGCTGGAGAAACTCAGCGGGCGCAGCAGCATCTATGGAGCGAAGGAAATAGGTAACGTTTCGGGCCAAAACCCTTCTTCAGACTTCTGACATTATCTGAATGGTGTCGGGTTAGGAAAAGGGGAAGTACAGTGAAACCTGTATGTCCTAGTACATCAGTCACTGAAAGTAAACATGCAGGTACAGCAGGCAGTGAAGAAAGCCCAAATGGCATGTTGGCCTTCATAACAAGAGGAGTTGAGTGTAGGAGCAAAGAGGTCCTTCTGCACTTGTGCGGGGCCCTAGTGAGACCACACCTGGAGTATTGTGTGCAGTTTTGGTCTCCAAATTTGAGGAAGGATATTCTTGTCATTGAGGGAGTGCAGAGTAGGTTCACCAGGTTAATTCCCGGGATATGATGTCATATGATGAAAGAGTGGAGCGACTGGGCTTGCATTCACTGGAACTTAGAAGGATGAGAGGGTATCTTATAGAAACATATAAAATTATTAAGGGATTGGACACGCTAGATGCAGATAACATGTTCCTGATGTTAGGGGAGTCCAGAACCAGGGGCGAAGAATAAGGGGTAAGCCATTTAGAACTGAGATGAGGAAACACTTTTTCACCCAGAGAGTTGTGCGTTTGTGGAATTCCCTGCCTCATAAGGCAATGGAGGCCGATTCACTGGATGCATTCAAAACCGAGTTAGATAGAGCTCTTAAAGATAGTGAAGGGGATATGGGGAGAAGGCAGCAATGATGTACTGGTTGTGGATGATTAACCATGATCACAGTGAATGGCGGTGCTGGCTCGAAGGGCCGAATGGCCTCCTGCATCTATTGTCAATGTATCTATGTATCTACGTGCAGCTGTGAGCACATTGTTGTGGTGCAGGCACCACTTGATGGTGTGCACACATTTATTTCTTAATAGAAATTCATAACATGCATAAACAAAATGCAAAAAAATCTTCTCACGCTCCTGAAGAAGGTTGTAATTAATTTGGCTGGCGTGGTCGCGGGCAGCATCGTCAAGGTGCTGGTGGGGGGAGTAGTATGGCCGGTGCAGCAAGCGAGTGCAGTGGGCAGAGAGACAGAGGCAGGTGGGTTAGTGCGGCAGGGCTGGCTGCCTCAGCTGCATTCTCTTTGAAGCACCGAGCTTCCAGCATGAGTCATGGATTAGTGTAGGTGTCGGCTTTGGGGAGAAGGCAGGAGAATGGGTTTGAGAGGGAATGATAGATTGGCATTCTTGAATGACGGAGTAGACTTGACTGGCCTCATTCTGCTCCTAGAACTTATGAAATTATAATGGAGTAGTCATGGAAATGTGGTTAAGACAAAGCCAGGACAGGCAGCTTAATATTCCAGGCTATAGAAGTTTGCGATAGAGAGGGGCGGGGGGGGGGGGGGAGAGGGGACCGGGGGGGGGGGGATGGGTTCAATGGGTAGAACCCAGCGTGATTGAAAGAAGCAAGTACGTAAGCAAATAGCAAAAGTTGTAAGAGTAATAGTCAAAGAGTCATACAGCATCTCAGAGCAGATAGGGACAATTGTTTAACAGAGGGTGGTGGGTATATGAAACAAGCTGCCAGAGGAGGTAGAGACTATAACAATATTTAAAAGACATTTGGGCATGTACATGGATAGGGGGCTATGGGCCAGATGCAGGCAGGTGGGACTAGTGTAGATGAGCCATGTTGGTTGGCGTGGGCAAGTTGGGCCGATGGGCCTGTTTCCGTGCAGTCTGATTCTGTGTGCGATTAAGCCTTTGCTCATTTGTTTGAATGTTACCTGGTGTAACTCGGTGTCATAATTAGTCTGGTGCCACTGCTGGAAAGTGTTGTTGTGTTAAAGCAATGACATAAATCCATCTGTGGTGCGATGTAAAGTTGTCGAACTGTGTCTGCGATTAAGACTGATGCCGTATCCCAGGGTGGGTCTGTCAATGCTCACCGCACCTCCATTTCTTTCTGTTCGGTCCTCATTTAATATCTCAAATTTAGGCGCAGTTCTGCCAACCATATCCAGAAGGGATCTGACATTAGTTTAGAGATACAGCGTTGCAACAGGCCCTTCGGCCCTCTGAGTCTACGGCGACCAACAATCCCCCGCACACTAGCACTATCCTACACACTAGGGACAATGTTACCGAAGCCAATTAACCTACAAACCTGCACGTCTTCAGAATGTGGGAGGAAACCAGAGCACCTGGAGAAAACCCACGCGGTCATAGAAAATAGGTGCAGGATGAGGCCATTCGGCCCTTCGAGCCAGCACCGCCATTCATTGTGATCATGGCTGATCGTCCCCTATCAATAACCCGTGCCTGCTTTCTCCCCATATCCCTTGATTCCACTAGCCCCTAGAGCTCTATCTAACTCTCTCTTAAATCCATCCAGTGATTTGGCCTCCACTGCCCTCTGTGGCAGGGAATTCCATAAATTCACAACTCTCTGGGTGAAAAAGTTTTTTCTCATCTCAGTCTTAAATGGCCTCCCCTTTATTCTAAGACTGTGGCCCCTGGTTCTGGACTCGCCCCACATTGGGAACATTTTTCCTGCATCTAGCTTTTATAATTTTATATGTTTCTATAAGGTCTCCCCCTCATCCTTCTAAACTCCAGTGAATACAAGCCTAATCTTTTCAATCTTTCCTCATATGACAGTCCAGCCATCCCAGAGATCAATCTCGTGAACCTACGCTGCTCTGCCTCAATCACAAAGATGTCCTTCCTCAAATTAGGAGGCCAAAACTGTACACAATACTCCAGATGTGGTCATAGGGGGAAGGTACAAACTCCGTACAGACATCAACCGTAGTCGGGATGGAACACGGGTCGCTGGCAGTAACTCTTGCTACATTACTTGACCTCTGCAAATATGTTCAGCTTCTGCTCTGAAGCTGCCTTCACTAAGCAGCACGGTACTGAGCGTGCCCAGTGTAGGATGCAACTGCAGATGTCTGTTTCCACCGAAGATGTAAACCACTCAAAATGCTGGACAGGCAGCATCTCTGGATTGTAGGAATGGGTGACGTTTTGTGTCGAGACCCTTCTTCAGGCAGGGTCAGGGGAGAGGGAATGGAAGGAGAGATGTGGAAGGGTAAGGTGTGAAAATGAGAGATCAAAGGGGATGAAGTCAAGGAAAATGTAGACTAGATCATTGTTAGCTCGGGGAAGGTGACAGCGAGGCATTCAGAGAAACATTTAATCAGGAGGACAGTGAAACTAGTCGGAGAACTAGGATGTGGGAGGGATGGAGAGACAATAGACAATGGGTGCAGGAGTAGGCCATTCGGCCCTTCGAGCCAGCACCCCCCGTTCAATGTGATCATGGCTGATCATCCACAATCAGTACCCTATTCCTGCCTCCTCCCCATATCCCCTGACTCCGCTATCTTTAAGAGCCCTATCTAGCTCTCTCTTGAAAGTATCCAGAGAACCGGCCTCCACCGCCCTCTTCTTCTTCTTCTTTCGTGTGGCGTTTGTTGGACAACTTGTTCTATTTGATCTTACGTTTGTGCACGTCGAGTTGATTGCATTAGTCGAAACAGGGCGGACCACGTGAAGGTTGCAATCTTCCACCCCCCACTGCCCTCTGAGGCAGAGAATTCCACAGACTCACCACTCTGTGTGTGAACGATTCACCACCCTCTGACTAAAGAATGGAATCAGGTGAGATTGTAGTACAAATCTCCATACTTAGTGGAGGTTCTCGATGTCTCAGAGAGAGGGAAACAAGGGTTACTTGAAATTAGGGAAATCAATATTCATACCACTGGGTTGTAAGCTGCCCAAGTGAAATATGAGGCGGTGAATAGCCATTGTGTTTGTGATTGCATAAAATGGGAATGTCCCCTCTTTAACCTGACCATCCCCTCTTTAACCTGACCGTCCCCTCTTTAACCTGACCGTCCCCTCTTTAACCTGACCGTCTCCTCTTTAACCTGACCGTCCCCTCTTTAACCTGACGTCTCCTCTTTAACCTGACCGTCCCCTCTTTAACCTGACCGCCACTTAAGGTTGACCAGTTTGAGCAGTAACCTCAGTTTCTTGACTAATTACTAGGTTGTTAATAACCAGTGGGTCAGAAGTCCATAGCGGTCGTTATAAGGAAGTCTGAAGAATGGTGGGTGACCCTTGTAGGTATTTGCACTGGTGAATTCTCACCACTTTGATTTGCTGTCTGTAAATCATTGCATGGTTTAATTTACTGAATCAACGTTGAGGGATTTGGCACAGGGAACAGTGCTCCCCAGCAACAGAAACACGGAACGGTGTGCCCTAGCCTAGCAACGGAAACAGCCCATTCGGCCCCTGGAGGCAACTCCACCATTGTTAGATCATGGATAATCTGTATTTTAACACAATATTGCCACGTGTCAGTAATATATAATGTCCCTAATATAGACACAAACTACATTTAACTTGTGACGTTTTCACTGGATTCCTTTTTTGTTGAGGTGGGGATAGGAAAGAGTCTGCGATTTTCACTCACCCTTATGTGAAGGATACGGACTTCACAAAGGAAATAAGTTCATATATCAAAGGAGCTGAATTAGGCCATTCGGCCCATCAAGTCTACTCTGCTATTGAACCATGGCTGATCTATCTTTCCCTCTCAATTCAATTTTCCTGCCTTCTCCCCATAACCCCTGACACCCTTGCTCATCAAGAATCTGTCAATTTCCGCCTTAAAAATATCCATTGACTTGGCCTCTACTGCTTTCTGTGGCAATGGATTCCACAGATTCACCACCCTCTGACTAAAGAATGGAATTCTTTATGTTTCTAGTACATATCTCCATACATAGTGGAGGTTCTCGATGTCTCAGGAAGTTTACAGATGGATAAATGCCCAGGGTAGGATGAGATTTATCCCAGGAGGCAAGGGAAGAGATTGTTGTGCTCTGATTGAAATTTTTAAATGCTGGGATAAGATGAACTAATTTTAAATCAAATTGATATTGTGTTGACTTTGGCTGGCCCCAGCATCCAGTGTTTTCACAAATTCACAAGTTATAGGAGTAAAATTAGGCCATTCAGCCCCATCGAGTCTACACCGTCATTCAATCATGTGCTAGCTCGAAGGGCCGAATGGCCTACTCCTGCACCTATTGTCTATTGAACCCGGGTCTCTGGCACTGTGAGGCAGCAACTCTACCACTGTGTCACCGTGACGCTCCAGTGTGATGGATGTTTATGTAAATTATGTTGTGTCTTGGGTCACTCCTGTGCGGCCGGCACGGCTACCGGCTGGAAGGTGCTCCCGTGTGAGCAGCCCGGTGCGGGGCTGAGACGCTGCCTTGTGGGCAGCCCGGTGCGGAGCGGAGACGGCGGCTGAGGCGGCGTTCTGGCGGCGGCGACCTGGATCCGGAGCTCGGCCGCGGGCCAATGGAGGACACAACAGCTGCGGGCAGCTTCGACCATCCCCCGGGCCGCGGAGCTTGAACCGGCCCGTTCGCGGAGCTCGGTTGAGCCGCGGGACTGACTTACCATCGCCCGGTGGGGTATCGCCTCGGCGCAGAGGGAGAAGAGGAGGGAAGAGACAGTAACTCTAAGACTTTTTGCCTCCATCACAGTGAGGAGGTGTTTGGTGAACTCACTGTGGTGGATGGATAATTTGTGTTTATTGTGTTTTGTTATTATTACATGTATGGCTGCAGGCAACAGCATTTCGTTCAGACCGAAAGGTCTGAATGACAAATAAAGGATTCAATTCAATTCAATTCAATCAATATTTGTTTGTAATGTATGGCTGCAGAAACGACATTTCGTTTGGACCTCAAGGGGTCCAAAAGACAATAAATTGAATTGTATTGTATTGTATTGTATTGGAGCAGATGGAAGCGTGAAGCAGGGGCTCGGGGAGGAAACTATTCCTTGGAGCCTCTGAAAGGCATGGGGAAGATGATTGTGTGGCCAGTTGAAGCTGTGGCAGAGGATGCATTATGTTGGGGTGAGAGCACTCGTGCTGAAAATACAGATGTGGATGCTGTCTAAACTGCTGAATGGCCACTGTATTTTCTGATTTTATTTCAGATTTTCATTTTCTGGGGTTCTTTGCTTTTCAAAGATCTCTAAATGACTTCCATATTAGTAAGACCCCTGTGGATTTTCTCCAAGATGATCAGCCATGATCATATTGAAGGGCCGAATGGCCTACTCCTGCACCTATTGTCTATAAGACAAACATGCTGGAGAAACTCAGCGGGTGAGGCTGCATCTATGGAGTGAAGTAATGGGTGATGTTTTGGGTCGAGACCCTTCTTCAGACTGATGTGGGGGGTGGGGGGGGGGGGGGCAGGAAGAAGAAAGGAAGAGGTGGAGAGTGGGCTGTGGGAGAGCTGGGAATGGGAGGGGAAGGAGGGAGAAAGCAAGGACTACCTGAAATTGGAGAAGTCAATGTTCATACCGCTGAGGTGTAAACTGCCCAAGCGAAATATGAGGTGCTGCTCCTTCAATTTGAGGTGGGTCTCATAGAGGAGGCCCAGGACAGAAAGGTCAGATTGGGAATTTCCAAATTAGTAATAATAATAATAATAATATACTTTATTGTCATTGCACATAAATGCAACGAGATTAGAGTTTGCAGCTTCCATCCGATGTCATACTTAAATAACTAATAAAATTTAGATTTAGATATAGATACCCCGAGAAACATGGTTTGTAAAAATAACATTACAACAGTAAAACAGTTCAAACAGACTAAAGTGCAGATGTGTCTGTGCGACGTGACCATCCGAGGGAGACAGTCCAGGGGGGGGGGGGGGGGGGGGGCACTCAGCAGGGCCGGTTCAGAGCCGCTGTAGCTCTGGGAATGAAGCTGTTCCTGAGTCTGGAGGTTCGGGCGTAGAAGGCCTTGTAACGTCTGCTTGTAATCTCGACCCTCATTACTTCAAACAGCCTGGTAAATGTCAGCAGGAGTGGGATTAAGAGATTTATAGTCTGGATAAATTGCCAGACTTGGATGACGATGAGCAAAGTGCTGGAGAAACTCAGTGGGTCAGGCAGCATCCCTGGAGGGAATGGACAGGACCAACCCAAAATGTTATCTATCGATTCCCTCCACAGATGCTGCCTGACATGCTGAGTTTCCCCAGCAGTTTGTTTTTGTTCAAGATTGCAGCATCTGCAGTCTCTTGTGTCCCCTCTGAAATATGTGACAGACTTGAAAGAAACGAGGGAGGAAATTAGCACACGCTAGAACCATTATTTAGCAAAAATATTATTCAGAGAATCGGAGGATTGCACCATCCTCCGCTATTGACTTTTGTGTCTTTAATTCTTTGCATTCTGGAATTTGCTCCAATCTACATCTGTACAATCCTGTACAAGGGTGGCAAGGTGGCGCAGTGTTAGCGTTGCTGCCTTGGAGAGCTTGCAGCGCCTGAGACCCGGGTTCAATCCCGACCACGGGTGCTGTCTGTATGGAGTTTGTGCATTCTCCCAGTGACCCGTGTGGGTTTTCTCTGATCTTCGGTTTCCTCCCACACTCCAAAGATGTGCGGGTTTGTAGGTTAATTGGCTTGGGTTTGTATACTGTGTAAATTGCTCCTAGCGTGTGTAGGCTTGTGTTAGTGTACGGGGATCGCGGGTCGGTGCGGACTCGGTGGACCGAAGGGCCTGTTTCTGCGCTGTATCTCTAAAGCTGAACTAAACATCTCTCCTTCTTCATGTTGTTCGTCAAAGCAAAGCTTTTGGTCACATCCTGATGCTGCTTTGTGCAGCTCACTGTCTGTCTCCAACTAAATCTGTGCATAATAGCAGGGGAGTCTCACGAAGAGTCAGCCATGCGTTAGAGAGCAGGTGACGCAAAGTATATCCCCTGAGGGAGGACAGATGGGCTTCCTCTCACCCACGGAGTAACTAACTGGAAGAATCTGCTTTAATGAAGCTTAATGGGTGACACATTGTAATCTGATATGTAATTTGGGCGGCACAGTGGTGCATTGGTAGAGTTACTGCCTCACAGCGCCAGCGACGCGGGTTCCATCCTGACTACGGGTGTTGTCTGTACAGAGTTTGTACCTTCTCCCTGTGACCTGCGTTGGTTTTCTCCTGGTGCTCTGGTTTCCTCCCATACTCCAAAGACATACGGGTTTGTAGGTTAATTGACTTGGTGTTAAAAAAACATTATAAAAATTTGCCCTAATATGTGTAGGATAGTGATGTGTAGGATCGCTGGTCGGTGCGGACACGGTGGGCCAAAGGGCCTGTTTCCCCGCTGTATCTCTCAAACTAAAACTACAAACTTGCAATAAACAACTTCTCTTTGTAGGCAGAGTCTGGAGATGCTGGAATCATGAACAAAAAGCAAAGTGTTGTCTGAAGAATTGTCTCCTTCAGAAACGTCACCTAGAGATGCTGCCTGAACTGTTGAGTTACCCCAGCACTTTGTGTCCGAAACTGCCGGAGGATCTCAGCGGATCAGGCAGCGTCTGTGGAGGCAATGGGCAGGCAACGTTTCAGGACCCTTCTTCAGACTAATGTAGGGCGGGTGAAAGCTGGTAAAGAAAAGGGGTGGGGGCGTGACACACAGCCTGGCGAGTGATAGGTGGACGCAGGTGGGGGGTGGGGATTTGTAGATACGTGGAGTAAATGACAAAGGCTGAGGGTGGAAAGGAGCCAAAAGGGTTTGAGATAAAGAAAGAAGAGGTGTGAAATGTGGAGCTGGAGGGAGGGATGTGGGTGGACGAGAATATGGGAGAGGAAAGCGAGGATGCAAGGAAATATGGGCCAGGAGTGAGACAGGTGCATATGGGATGGTGGGGGAGAGTAGGGTGGGTAGGATGGTGGGGGAGAGTAGGGTGGGTGGGATGAAGGGCAGAGTAGGGTGGGTAGGATGGTGGGGGGAGTGTTGTGTGAGTGTGGATGGAGGGGGGGGGGGGGGGGGGAGAATAGGGTTGGGATAGAAACATAGAAAACTAGGTGCAGGAGTAGGCTATTCAGCCCTTCGAGCCAGCACCGCCATTCAATATGATCATGGCTGATCACCTAAAAACAGCACCCCTTTCCAGCTTTTCCCCCATATTCCTTGTTTCCCTTAGCCCTATGAGATCAATCTAACTCTCTCTTGAAAATGCCCAGTGAATTGGCCTCCGCTGCCTTCTGTGGCAGAAAATTCCACAGATTCACAACTCTCTGGGTGAAGAGATTTTTCCTCATCTCAGTCCTAAATGGCCGACCCCTTATTCTTAAACTGTGACCCCTGGTTCTGGACTCCCCCAACATTGGGAACATTTTCCCTGCATTTAGCCTGTCCAATCCTTTAAGAATTTCACATGTTTCTATGATCCCTTCACATCCTTCTAAATTCCAGTGAATACAAGCCCAGTCGGCCCATTGTTTCATCATATGTCAGTCCCGCCATCCCGGGAATTAACCTGGTGAACCTACGCTGCACTCCCTCAATAGCAAGAATGTCCTTCCTCAAATTAGGAGACCAAAGTTGCACACAATACTCCAGGTGCGGTCTCACCAGGGCCCTGTACAATTGCAGTAGGGCCTCCTTGCTCCTAAACTCAAATCCTCTCGCAATGAAGGCCAACATGCCATTAGCTTTATTCACTGCCTGCTGTACTTGCTTGCTTACTTTCAGTGACTGAACATAATAATAATCTGCCTCCCTGTTCTTGCCACCAAAGTGGATAACCTCACATTTATCCATATTATACTGCATCTGCCATGCATCTGCCCACTCACCCAACCTATCCAAGTCACCCTGCATCCTCATAGCATCCTCCTCGCGGCTCACACTGCCACCCAGCTTTGTGTCCCAACTTGAAGATATCACATTAATTCCCTCGACTAAATCGTTAATATATATTGTAAACCACAAGACGCCGCCTGCCATTCTGAAAAGGACCTGTTAATTCCTACTCTTTGCTTCCTGTCTATCAACCAGTTCTCTATCCATGTCAATACCCTACCCCCAATACCATGTGGTCTAAGTTTGCACACTAATCTCTTGTGTGGGACCTTACCAAAGGCTTTGTGAAAGTCCAGATACACCACATCCACTGGGTAGGGGGTGGGGAGGGTGGGGGTGGGGAAGGTGGATGAAACGGCTGCCAGTGTAGCATCCTTGAAGTGTTGCCACTGATGCAATGTCAGAATAATCCACTACCACAAGTGCCTTACCCAACGCTTCATATCCAAGGCCACAATGTTAAACATTAACACATTGAGTTTTGGGATTACAAGCCATATGTTGGATGTTTGTGGATGGAATTTCAGGAGACTTTAGATGGGGGCAAGGCCATGGTTTCAGTGTTGGACAAATAATATTCTGTGCTTTTCTGTGGTGCCATTTGTATCTTTAGGATCTGCAAAGCGCTTCACAGGTCTTTGAAGTGTAATCTCTGTGGCGTTTAGACGGACACGTGGATATATAGGGAATGGGGGGATACGGATCACGTGCAGGCAGAGGAGATTAATTCATATTGCCATCAAGTTCGGCACGGACATTAACACAGACCATAGGACAGTCCAGCACAGGAACAGGCCTTTCGGCCTTCAATGTCTGTACTGAGTATGATGCCAAGATAAACTAATCTCTTCTGCCTGCACGTGATCCCTCCATTCCCGGCATATCCACGTGCCTGTCTCAAACACCACTATCGTATCTGCCTCCACCCCCACCCCTGGCAGCGCGCTCCAGGCACCCACCACCCTCTGTGTAAAACACTTGCCCCGCACATCCCCTTTAAACATTGCCCCTCTCATTGTAATACTATTCCCTCAAGTCCTTGACATTTCCACCGTGGGTAGAAATGTTCCGCCTGTCCATCCTTGTGAGCCGAAGGGCCTGTTCCTGTGCTATACTGTCTCTGTTTGGAGCGCACACTGCAGCAGTCCCTCCGTGATGCCCCACAGTAACAATGTGGATTATGTGCTCAAGCACCATGTGTGATGAGCGTTTAACAGCACTGGGCCTGTGCTCCCTGGAGTCTAGTGTTTGACCACACTGGGCCTGTGCTCCCTGGAGTTTAGTGTTTGACCACACTGGGCCTGTGTTCCCTGGAGTTTAGTGTTTGACCACACTGGGCCTGTGTTCCCTGGAGTCTAGTGTTTGACCACACTGGGCCTGTACTCCCTGGAGTCTAGTGTTTGACCACACTGGGCCTGTACTCACTGGAGTCTAGTGTTTGACAGCACTGGGCCTGTGTTCCCTGGAGTCTAGTGTTTGACAGCACTGGGCCTGTGTTCCCTGGAGTCTAGTGTTTGACCACACTGGGCCTGTGTTCCCTGGAGTCTAGTGTTTGACAGCACTGGGCCTGTGTTCCCTGGAGTCTAGTGTTTGACCACACTGGGCCTGTACTCCCTGGAAGTCTAGTGTTTGACCACACTGGGCCTGTGTTCCCTGGAGTCTAGTGTTTGACCACACTGGGCCTGTGTTCCCTGGAGTCTAGTGTTTGACCACACTGGGCCTGTGTTCCCTGGAGTCTAGTGTTTGACAGCACTGGGCCTGTGTTCCCTGGAGTCTAGTGTTTGACCACACTGGGCCTGTGTTCCCTGGAGTCTAGTGTTTGACCACACTGGGCCTGTGTTCCCTGGAGTCTAGTGTTTGACCACACTGGGCCTGTGTTCCCTGGAGTCTAGTGTTTGACAGCACTGGGCCTGTGTTCCCTGGAGTCTAGTGTTTGACAGCACTGGGCCTGTGTTCCCTGGAGTCTAGTGTTTGACCACACTGGGCCTGTACTCCCTGGAGTCTAGTGTTTGACCACACTGGGCCTGTGTTCCCTGGAGTCTAGTGTTTGACCACACTGGGCCTGTGTTCCCTGGAGTCTAGTGTTTGACCACACTGGGCCTGTGCTTCCCTGGAGTCTAGTGTTTGACAGCACTGGGCCTGTGCTCCCTGGAGTCTAGTGTTTGACAGCACTGGGCCTGTACTCTCAGGAGAATGGGGTTGAGAGGAAAGATAGATCAGCCATGATTGAATGGCGGAGTAGACTTGATGGGCCGAATGGTCTAATTTTTGCTCCATGACCTTATGAAGCATAAGTAGTGAAGCGTGCTGATGTAAAGGTGGGATTGCTAGCATTGAGGTTATGGAAACACCCCAGGATTCCAGAGGAAGCCTTGGTTTGTTTATAGCAGTTGGTGCCTTGGCAAGAAGAGGCTGTTTCTCCCCTTCATTAACCAGAGAGCAGACCTTGAGTTTGTCCCAGTGCAGTTGAAGGCTCCTTGGTCTTGTCCACACGATGATGCAGAGCTGCAGTCAGGCAGCTGTGCACATTGACCTATGCAGACTCACCTTAAGTTGCTGACTTGTGCATTGGGAGCTGGCTTTGGCTGCTGGCACTACACAGGCTGCCAAAGCTTGCAGAATGAGAGAAGTAATGTCTGATGTTAAACACACTGGCTTTGTAGATTGTCACGGCATTGTGCCAGGACCAAGACAAATCGCTGCTTTCTTACTGAGCTCTGTATTGCTGTTCTATACTGATGATCTCTTCAGTACAATAGAGTCATCGAGTGGCTAACAGGCCGTGAGCAGTTGTATGCTCATCCCTCTTCTTATTACCTCACATCACAGATCTTTTTGTTTGGATTGTTTAAGAAAGAACTGCAGATGCTCGAAAAATCGAAGGTAGACAAAAATGCTGGAGGAACTCAGCGGGTGAGGCAGCATCTATGGAGAGTAGGAATAGGTGATGTTTCGGGTCCAGACCCTTCTTCAGACTGGATCCAGTTTGGATTACTGCCTCTCTCTCGCGGATAGACTCACAATGCTGGAGTAACTCAGTGGGACAGGCAGCATCTGGAGAGAAGGAATGGGTGACGTTTCGGGTCGAGACCCTTCAGATGATGCAAGAAAAATGGTTCATTGTTGGTTGCGGGGAAGGTGACAACACGGCTTACAATCAGTAATATTTAATCAGGAGGACAGTGGAACTAATTGGAGAGCTAGGGTGGGGGAGGAATGGAGAGAGCGAGAGGGGAAGCAAGGGTTACTTGCTGGGGTGGGAACTGCCCAAGTGAAGTATGAGGTGCTGTTCCTCCCATTTGCATTGGGCCTGAGTATGACAGTGGAGGAGGCCCAGGGCAGTGCTTGCTGACATTGGAAGTCAGGAGAAAGGATGAGGTGGTGGTGTGTGGGGCGGTTATTGATCCTGTACGTCAGAGAAAGGGGAACGTTGTGTCACAGTCTCAGCATTGATCCTCCACTTACAGTGCAAAGATTCTGCGCCAGCTGACATTCTGAAAATAACTTTCAGAAATATTTTTCTTTGAAAAAGCCAGTGAACGGATGTCAGAGATTAACAGGTTGTCTATTTGAGGATCCTGCTTAAGTGTACAATTTTGGAATTGTTATTCCGAATTTTGCCACCAAGTGAGTCGTGTGTAATCGGACCCCAGTGCCTGTGGCTGAAGTAACTGATCCGCCGACCTTTCTGAGCACCCAGCGTGGGATTGAATGTCCTCTGATCACTTGGTGCCGACTTCCTCTGCTCAGCTGAATCGAGCCAGCCCGGCTCCCTGGGCAGTGCTGAGGTTCACCTTCACCCACTTGTAAACATGGACCCCAGTGACGGATCGCACCAGCTCCCCATCCTCCACTCACTCGCCAGTTGTGAAGCTGCCAAGCACACATCTCCAGCCACTCTCTTCAATTAACACTACTTCTTCTTATTCTTGTGTATGGCGTGCACAGCCTAAAGTTGTAGGACAACTTGTTCGATTTCATCGTACCTGATTGCATTAGTCGAAACAGGGCGGACCACGTGAAGGTTGCAATCTCCCACCCCTTCAATTAACACTGGATAGACAATCAGGTGCTGGACTAGGCCACTCGGCCCTTCGAGCCAGCCTGATCATCCACAATCAGTACCCCGTTCCTGCCTTCTCCCCATATCCCCTGACTCCACTATCTTTAAGAGCTCTATCTTACTCTCTCTTGAAACAATCCAGAGAATCGGCCTCCACCGCCCTCTGAGGCAGAGGATTCCACAGATCCACAATTCTCTGGGTGAAAACGTTTTTCCTCATCTCCGTTCTAAATGGCTTTTCCTCGTCTCCGTTCTTGTGGTTCTGGATTCCCCCAACATCAGGAACATGTTTCCTGCCTCTAGTGTGTCCAATCCCTTTATAATCTTATATGATATCCTCTCATCCTAAATTCCAGCTAGCTAACGGTAGCTAACGTTATGCAAGTAGTGGAGTGGTTTAAAATTAAATTTCAGCTCATCACTGGGCTGAGATTCTTTGGTCCCGTATCTAGCGGTGATCACCCACTGGCATAATCTACCTGCACGGGACCCATGCTTCTCTTCTGAGGAAATGCAAGCAGGCTCCATCGCTACCCCACTCATCTACCTCTGGTGCAGTGGGACTGCAGGTGTCTGTGCTGTGGGCAAGTCCACACTAAACCTCGTATCAGCTGTGCATAATGTAGACATTTTAACTGGATGTTGTTTGTCGGAAGCAACTGCAGATGCTGGTTTACACCGAGGACAGACACAAAATGCTGGAGTAACTCAGCGGGACAGACAGCATCTCTGGAGAGAAGGGATGGGTGACGTTTCGGGTCAAGACCCTTCTTCAGATTGACAATAGACAATAGGTGCAGGAGTAGGCCATTCGGCCCTTCGAGCCAGCACCGCCATTCAATGTGATCATGCCTGATCATCCCCAATCAGTACCCTATTCCTGCCTTCTCCTCATATCCCCTGACTCTGCTATCTTTAAGAGCCCTATCTAGCTCTCTTGAAATCATCCGGAGAACCTGAGGCAGAGAATTCCACCCACTCTCTGTGAGAAAAAGTGTTTCCTCGTCTCTGTTCTAAATGGCTTTCTCCTTATTCTTAAACTGTGGCCCATGGTTCTGGCCCCCAACATTGGGAACATGTTTCCTGCCTCTAGCGTGTCGAAACCCTTAACAATCTGAGAGCCAGGGAAGAGGGAGACTTGGACGGGTAAGGTGTGCAAACAACAGATCAAAGTCGACGATGATTAATGAAATGTTGGAATGGTTCATTGTTGGCTGAGGGGAAGGTGACAACAAGGCATTCTTAGGCCCCATTCGGTCATGGCTGACCAGGGGTGTCTCCAGGGTTGGAGGACCCGCCTGTGCGTGACTTTGTTTAACGTGGGGAGACTGGTGCACAAACAGCCACCCCACGGTCCTTGACAGATCTGGGTCAGGATCCAGTGGCATGGAGTCCAAGACGACCGGAGACCCTTTACTGCTGCAGCCTTCATCCACCTTCCCAGCTGTTTGTGGCTTACTGCCATGGGTGGCACTACCAGGAGCATAGCTCCAGACGGCATCGCTCTCAGGATCTGATGGTATACCACAATCAGTAAAATTAATCAGGACAGTGCAACTAGTCAGAGAACTAGGGTGGTGAAGGGAAGGAGAGAGATCGAATGCAAGGGTTACTTGAAGTTAGAGAAACATACCGCTGGGGTCTAAGCTGCCCAAGCGAAATATGAGGTGCTGTTTGTCCATGTGACAGTGCTCACAATGGCAAATGGAGGCAGGGACATTACCTGCCTCTACCGTCCACACACAGAGTCTGTGGGATTGTATTGGAGCAGGTCTTTTTGAGAAAGGTGTTTAAACAACCAGCTTGAATTTATTGAAGGTAGACAAAAATGCTGGAGAAACTCAGCGGGTGAGGCAGCATCTACGACCCGAAACATCACCTATTCCTTCGCTCCATAGATGCTGCCTCACCCGCTGAGTTTCTCCAGCATTTTTGTCTACCTTTGAATTTTCCAGCAGTTCTTTCTTAACCAGCTTGAATGTATTAATTTGCTCTCCCATCCTTGAGTGCCGATGTATTTTCACAGATAGCATGTAATCTGCTGAAGTGGAGTTCCTGCATTTAGTAGGAACCCTGCAGGCTTTTTGTCAAACCCAGGGTTGGCAAACAGGGTGAGACGGATGGAAACATGAGAGACAGCAGATGCTGGAAAATTGAGCAAAACACAAAGTGCTGGGGGAACATAGCAGGTCAGGCAGCATCTGTGGAAGGAATGGACAGACACCACTTTGGACAGGTGTTGCATTTCCTGCGGCTGTGGGGGGGGAAGTAGCAGGGGAGGGGGTGGTTTGGTAGGGAAGGGATGAGTTGACCAGAGAGTTTCGGAGGGAGCGGTCTCTGCGGAAAACAGTAAGGGGTGGAGATAGGAAGATTTGGCCAGTAGTGGGATCCCGTTGGAGGTGGCGAAAATGTTGGCGGATGAAAATGTTGTATGCGACGGCTGATGGGGTGGAAGGTGAGGACAAGGGGGCCTCTGTCCTGGTTACGGATGGGGGGAGGGGGAAGCAAGAGCGGAGCTGCGGGATATTGAGGAGACCCTAGTGAGAGCCTCATCTATAATGGAAGACGAGAACCCCTGTTTCCTAAAGAATGAGGGGGGAGGGCAGAGGGTGTAGAGGACATGGGTAGATCGGAGAGAGAAGGGGGGTGTTTACCCGAGTCCACACCGACCAGCGATCCCCGCACACTCGCACTATCCTGCGCTCACTAGGGACATTTTAACCTACACAGCTGTACATCTATTGCCGGGAATTCCCGGCCCATGGCTACTGCAAGTGGAGAGGGGGCTTTAAGGGTGATGTCGAGAACCCTTGGGGCCATGCAAAAAGACTGCATGTACGCTCTGTGCAAGTGGTGGAAGCACACACCAACCCCAATCTACCCACTCCGTCAGTAACCCACTGCCCCATCCTGGAGCAGACTAGCCTCATCTGCACCTGCGGACTGCCCAAACAGGAGGCCGGTCCCAAAATTGGTGGCATCTGATGGCTAGACTCTTCATAAGATCATAAGTGATAGGAGCAGAGTTAGGCCATTCGGCCCATCAAGTGTACTCCGCCATTCAATCATGGCTTATCTATCTCTCCCTCCAAACCCCATTCTCCTGCCTTCTCCCCATAGCCCCTGACACCCGTACAAATCCAAAATCTATCTATCTCTGCCTTAAAAATGTCCGCTGACTTGGACTTTGGTGGCATAGAATTCCACAGATTCACCACTCTTTTGATTCATGGCTGACTGGAACCCATGGTTTCATTGGTGTTGGGTGTATGGAACAAGGGTGTATGGATGCCAGAACCAGGGGTCACAGTTTAAAAAGAAGGGGTCGGCCATTTAGGTCTGAGATGAGGAAAAACGTCTTTACCCAGAGAGTTGTGAATCTGTGGAATTCTCTGCCACAGTGGAGGCCAATTCACTGGATGTTTTCAAGAGAGAGTTAGATTTAGCTCTTAGGGTTAACGGAATCAAGGGGTATAGGGAAAAAGCAGGAAAAACAGTACTGAGTTTGGATGATCGACCATGATCTTATTAAATGGCGGTGCTGGTTCCAAGGGCCGAATGGCCTACTCGTGCACCTATTTTCTATGTTTCTAAGCTGCTGGAGGAAGTAGTTGAGCAGGGACTATCTCGATGTTTAAGAAGCATTAGAATATACAGTGCCCTCCATGATGTCTGGGATAAAGACCCATCATTTATTTATTTGCCTCTGTACTCCACAATTTGAGATTTGTAATTGAAAAAATCACATGTGGTTAAAGTGCACATTGTCAGATATTAATAAAGGGTATTTTTATACATTTTGGTTTCACCATGTAGAAATGACTGCTGTGTTTATACATAGTCCCCCCCCCTATTTTAGGGCACCATAATGTTTGGGACACAGCAATGTCATGTAAATGAAAGTCTTCATGTTTAGTATTTTGTTGCATATCCTTTGCATGCAATGACTGCTTGTTTCTGCGCTGTATCTGAACTAAAAAAAACTAAACATCACCTTTAAACTTTGCTCTTCTCACTTTACAGCTGTGCCCTCTAGTCTTTGATATTTCCACTTGATTAGTATATCCCCTGTCCCACTTACGTGTCCTTGGCACGCTAATTACGCGACCTCGTGGTCAACGGTCCAGCGAAGGTCGCGCGCGATTTCATGCGCCCGCACAGCCGTCTGGAGCGCATGACGTCATTTGAAGATGGACACAAAATGCAGGAGTAACTCAGCGGGACCGGCAGCATCTCTGGAGAGAAGGAATGGGTGATGTTTCGGGTCGAGACTCTTCTTCAGTCTGAAAGATGGGTCTTGACCCGAAACGTCACCCATTGCTTCTCTCCAGAGATGCTGCCGGTCCCGCTGAGTTACTCCAGCATTTTGTGTCTATCTTCAATTTTCTTGGCCCCGCTCTGGGAGTAGAAGTGTGGGCGGATTCGGACCGCAACGGCCGTGAGCCCCAGGCCGAGTTCGGCGATCATTTGCCTGCTTCTGCTGCTGTTAGAGGTGACATGTTGCGTTGCGACTGTCACACTTTGGCCGTCAGTTACGCGACAGGCAATTGGCGCGCAAAGATTTCGTTCGCTACAAAAATTTCGGAGCCCCGCGCGATGTCGCGCACAACTACATAACCCTCCGCGCTTCTCAGTGGGACCGGCCCCGTGCGGCCATACGATGCCTGTGCGCCTCAACCCGACGACGAGGTCGCGTAATTTGCGTGCCAAGGACACGTAAGTGGGACAGGCCCTTAAGGGTGTTAAACGTTATTGGGCAGGAGTGAGAATGGGCTTGAGAGTGAAAGATAGATCTGCCATGATGGAATGGCTGAGCAACATTGATGGGCCAAATATCCTAATTCTGCTCCTTTGTCATGGGGGAAAGATTCTGCCTGTCTACCCTATCTACGCCTCTCATAATTTTATATACTTCCACAACTTCCATCCCTGCAACGAACTGTTCCAGCTGCTACAGTCAGGCAAACGCCTCCGTTGCCATGCTGTGAGAACGGAGAGGTTGAGAAGGAGTTTCTTCCCAGAGGCCATTAGGACTGTAAACTCCTATCTCACCAGGGACTAACTTTACTGGACCACTCTACTGCTGGTTTTTTTCCCTTTTTCCTTCCGCCCACAATATTTAATATGTAAAAGAATATGTGATTCTGTTCCATTCTGTTTGTAGTTTGTTTGGTTGTTTGTTTGTTTGTCTTTTTGCACAAAGTCCGCGAGCATTGCCACTTTTCATTTCACTGCCCATCTCGTATGTGTATGTGACGAATAAACTTGACTTAACTTGACTTGAACTTCTGGCATTGCAGAGAAAACAATCCAAGACTGTCCAACCTCTCCCTGGAGCTCTTCTAAACTAACCTGCCCCCTAATCCAGGCATTACTCTGGTAAACATTCTCTGCAACCTTCAAAACTCCCCATCCTTCCTGTAATGGGGGTGACCACAACTGCACGCAATACTCCAGATGCTGCCTGACCAAAGTGCTACAAAGCTGCAATGTGATTTCCTAACCCTTGTACTCAATGCCTGGACCGATGAAAGCAAGTACACCATTCTGAAGAAGGGTCCCGACACGAAACGTCACCTATCCATTGTCTCCAGAGATGCTGTCAGATATGCTGATTTACTCCAGCACTTTGGTATAAACTAGCATCTGCAGTTCTTTGTTTCTACATTTCGGCATCCAAAACGTTACCTATCCTTTTCCTCCAGAGATGCTACCTGACCCGCCGACTTACTCCAGCACTTTGTGAATGAATTAATGAATATGTTTATTGGCCAAGCATTCACATACAAGGAATTTGCCTTGGCGCTCCACCCACAAGTGACAACATGACATACAGTGACAGTCAGGAATGATTTCCACAACTTTTTATCAGAAAGTGACTTTATAATCTGCTTCCATCACCTGTTCAGGCAGTAACTTCCAGATCCCCACTCATTTTCCAGCCTTCTCTTCAATACGATACGATAGAACTGGTCATAAAACGCAACAAGATATAAGAAACACAAAATCAAAGTGAAGAGTGGGAAGGCCACGATTGGGGATGTGCAAAGATTGTGGGAGGGGAGGGGAGTCAGTCTCAGTCACAGTCTACCCCACGACAGAAGGGGGAGGAGTTGTACAGTTTGATAGCCACAGGGAAGAAGGATCTCCTGTGGCATTCTGTGCTGCATCTTGGTGGAACCAGTCTGTTGCTGAAGGTGCTCCTCAGGTTGACTAGTGTGTCACGGAAGACATACTGGAAGAAAGAAAATCTATGACTAGAAAAGATAAACTGATCCTGGGTTTCTGCGGCCGTCTGTGAGAGTGGGAGTAGATTTCCACTCTTCTCATCAACCCGACTCTTCATTTACTCTGCACGAGATCCAATTAAGGCAATGTACAGATAATGCATTGCTTCCATAGTTCTGTATATCCTCCTTGATTAGTCTTTGGCTTTTACGTATTTGTGCATTTGGACTGTAAGACCAACCTGGACTTACAGTCTGAAGAAGGGTCTCAACCCGATACGTCACCCATTCCTTCTCTGCAGAGGGGACTGAAGTTTAGGGGTAACATGAGGGGGAACTTCTTTACTCAGAGAGTGGTAGCTGTGTGGAATGAGCTTCCAGTGAAGGTGGTGGAGGCAGGTTCGTTTTTATCATTTAAAAATAAATTGGATAGTTATATGGATGGGAAAGGAATGGAGGGTTATGGTCTGAGCGCAGGTATATGGGACTAGGGGAGATTATGTGTTCGGCACGGACTAGAAGGGTCGAGATGGCCTGTTTCCGTGCTGTAATTGTTATATGGTTATTAGATGCTGCCTGTCCCGCTGAGTTACTCCAGCTTTTAGTGTCTATCTTCGGTTTAAACCAGCATCTGCAGTTCCTTCTTACACTACCTGGTCCGTTAATGCTTTGACCATCTGAGCAAAGGAATGTTTTTGTGGTCAAGACTTCAAATCCAGCTCCAAAACTTCAGTCTAAAGAAGGGCATGTCCAATTTCCTCCACACATTCCACATCTCTTCCAGTCTACCTGTTTGCCTCTGGTCTTGAACCTCATGCAGTGGTCTACTCACTGGAGAGGTGCATCATTGTTGCCCCTAAAACATCATCCACATTCAAGCAACATGTCGACACAAGGAGCTGCAGATTCAGGAATCTTGAGCAGAACCAAAACTCAGCGGGTCAGGCAGCATCTGTGGGTGGAATGGACTGACAACACCATGCCTTGCACAGTTACATGAATTGGAACATTAGAAACATAGAAAATTATAAAAGGACTGGACAAGCTAGATGCAGGAAGAATGTTTTCAATGTTGGACGAGTCCAAAACCAGGGGCCACAGTCTTAGAAATAAGGGGAAGCCATTTAAGACTGAGGTGAGAAAAAACGATTTCACCCAGAGAGTTGTGAATTTGTGGAATTCCCTGCCACAGAGGGCAGTGGAGGCCAAATCACTGGTTGGATTTAAGAGAGAGTTAGATAGAGCTCTCGGGGCTAGTGGAATGAAGGGTTATGGGGAGAAGGCAGGCACGGGTTATTGATTGGGGATGATCAGCCATGATCACAATGAATGGCGGTGCTGGCTCGAAGGGCGAATGGCCTCCTCCTGCACCTATTTTCTATGTTTCTATGGAACGGTTTAGAGAGGAAAAGAAAGACACTAGTTCTGGAGTAACTCAGTGGGTCAGGCAGCAGCTTGGAGAACACGGATAGGTAACGTTTTGGGTTGGGGCTTTACTTCAGACTGATCGTGGTGGAGGCTCCCAGCTTCATTGACGTTCTGCAGTTGCAACGTGTGTTTTTCCGCAGTCAATCTGCAGCATCTCAATCCCATCTGGATCGCCAGTGCAGAAAGAATAGGATGTCTCGCTCCCATCGCTCAGCCAAAACCTGTCCTCACTCTGTGATACAACTAGTAATCAGTCTGAAGAAGGGTCTCGCCCCGAAACATCACCCATTCCTTCTCACCAGAGATGCTGCCTGTCCCGCTGAGTTACTCCAGCACTTTGTGTCTATCTGTGATACAACTAGACAGATGTAGGGATAGCAAGGGTTTAGAGGGCTATGGGCCTAATGCAGACAAATGGGACTAGCCCAGTATGCCGACTTGATCGGTATGGACGAGATGGGCTGAAGGGCCTGTGTCCATGCTGTACAACTCTATGACTCTATTTAGGAGGACCTTCATCATAGCCTACAGTGAATCAGAATATGCATTCAGTCGCAACTCCATCTGGCAAGGGTAACTGCGACCAAATGACAGCTTTTGGAAGCACAAATGCATGTTGTGCTGGACTGTGTCTTTGGCAAGTTTACCTGTAATTAAGCAAATATATATCCCAGCAACTACTCCTGATTTTAATTAAGACAGTGGGTAAGCTAAGGGAATAGTCCCCATCTCCCAGCCCATCTCCGTGCGCCCCTTGCACTTTTTACAACCTACACTTTATCTGTAACTAGCGCGATAATGCTGTAATAGTCTACATTGTCCACTCTGGCATAATTCTCTTTGCACTATCTGTTGTACGTATGTGGCTTGATTGGAATTGTGTACAGTATGAGATGACTGGATAGCAGGCAAACAAAGTTTCTCACCGTATCTTGGTTCATGTGAGAATAATAAACCAATACCAATCTTGTTAGCAGATTTCAAAGGCAGTGCTGCTCTACAAGCTGGATATTTTGGCAACTCCATTTCCTGACTAAACACTCTGCTAGAGTCAGAGCAGACCTTGGTTTTTATGGATACCCATTTGGGGATCTCTAGAAATATCTCAAAATAACTCAGCCAAATATTGTTGAAGGTATTGAGGGAGTGCAGCGTAGGTTTACAAGGTTAATTCCCACGATGGTGGGACTGTCATATACTGAGAGAATGAAGCGGCTGGGCTTGTACACCCTGGAGTTTAGAAGGATGAGAGGGCATCTTATTGAAACATATAAGATTATTAAGGGTTTGGATACGCTAGAGGCAGGAAACATGTTCCCGATGTTGGGGGAGTCCAGAACCAGGGGCCACAGTTAAGGGGTAAGCCATTTAGAACGGAGATGAGGAAACACTTTTTCTCACCGGGAGTTGTGAGTCTGTGGAATTCTCTGCCTCAGAGGGCGGTGGAGGCCGGTTCTCTGGATACTTTCAAGAGAGAGCTAGATAGGGCTCTTAAAGATAGCGGAGCCAAGGGATATGGGGAGAAGGCAGGAACGGGGTACTGATTGGGGATGATCAGCCATGATCACATTGAATGGCGGTGCTGTTTCAAAGGGCCGAATGGCCAACTCCTGCACCTATTGTCTATTGTTGGCTGATTCTCATGATCTCGGGAAGGTGCATAATCGTTGACATAAGCGCCATTGATGCATCAGAGAAGGGCGGCACGGGGTGGCTCAGCGGTAGAGTTGTTGCCTCACAGCGCCAGAGACCCGGGTTCAATCCTGACTACGGGTGCTGTCTGTATGGAGTTTGTACGTTCTCCCCGTGACCTGCGTGGGTTTTCTCCGCGATCTTCGGTTTCCTCCCACACTCCAAAGACGTTTGTAGGTTAATTGATTTGGTATAAATGTAAAATTGATGCGTTCAAGAGAGAGTTCGATTTAGCTCTTAGGACTAACGGAATCAAGGGATACGGGGAGAAGGCAGGAACGGGGTACTGATTGTGGATGATCAGCCATGATCACATTGAATGGAGGTGCTGGCTCGAATGGCCTACTCCTGCACCTATTGTCTAGGTAGACAAAAGTAGTCTGAAGAAGGGTTTCATCCCGAAATGTTGCCTATTTCCTTCGCTCCATAGACGCTGCTGCACCCGCTGAGTTTCTCCAGCACTTTTGTCTACCTTCGATTTTCCAGCATCTGCAGTTCCTTCTTGAACATCTATGTCCCTTGTGTGTGTGTGGGATAGTTTTAACGTGCGGGGATCGCTGGACGGTATGGACTCGGGCCGAAGGGCCTTTTTCTGTAAACTAAACAACACCTTGATAAGGAAGCAGATATATTGAGAAGCAATAGTTAGTTGCCAGCAGCTCTAGCTGAATGACAAGGCTGCTTGCAATAAGCAGCATTCAGCTCCGTTCTCACCACCAGCTGTCACTCACTAACTCTGGCCTCCCAGTTAGTCCACAGCCTTATTGATATACTCTGACCATGCATGGCGAGCTTTAGCTACACTTTGTCCAAATGTTTATCTCCTCCATTCTTGCCGTGGCCTGACTCATTTAAATCAACATTGTCAGAATGTTTGTCAGTTTCTTGCGCACTTGCAGTTTGAAGTTGTTTAAGCTGTTTAATTCCAGTTCTGTGGGATTAGCTGCTTGGCTCAGAGCCTATTTAAACTGCATGCAGAGTGTTATATTAGAAAGGATGTATAAAACAGCCACTAAGGTAGCTGTGAGACCTGGGCTGCACCTTGCGAATGGCTTCAGCACATGCACCAAGGAGAGAATGGCAGGCTATGCTTCAACCTAACCCCCCTCTGAGGTGTGCAGTTCTGAGTATACACAGTGTGAAAGTTTCCCTGCTTCTCCTTTGCTCGTTCTTCCCCCTTCACCGCGCCAGGCTGCGGCTGAGCCATCTCCGCAGCCCATCCCTGCTGCTAAAAATAAAGTCAGCTCACATTTCCACGCACTTTCTTTCCTCGGGTTATCAAAGTCAGTGATCTTGGGCAAGTTCTGTGCAGCCCTGCCGCGGGCTCCTGGACAAACGGTGTGTGCTTTCAGCCTCGTGTCCCGTGGTTGGACCCTCAGCTCACTGTCCGCATGGACAGCACCGCACAAAGGTCTGGGATGAGTGGCCTGCCCTCACCGGGGGGGCTTGGCCGGGTCTCCCAGCACCACGGAGGAGGCATTCAATGTGTCGGTAGCAACTGCAAATGCCGGTTCAAGGTCATAAGGCCATTTGGCCCATCAAGTCTACTCTGCCATTCAATCATGGCTGATCTATCTCTCCCTCCAAACCGCATTCTCCTGCCTTCTCCCCATAACCCCTAACACCCGTACTAATCAAGAATCTATCTATCTCTAAGGTACACAAAAGTGCTGGAGAAACTCAGCGGGTGCAGCAGCATCTATGGAGCGAAGGAAATAGGCAATGTTTCGGGCCGAAACGTTGCCTATTTCCTTCGCTCCATAGATGCTGCTGCACCCGCTGAGTTTCTCCAGCACTTTTGTCTACCTTCGATTTTCCAGCATCTGCAGTTCCTTCTTAAACAATCTATCTATCTCTGCCTTAAATATATCCACTGACTTATGGCCTCCACAGCCTTTTGTGGCAATGAATTCCACAGATTCACCACCCTCTGACTAAAGAAATTCCTCCTCACCTCTTTCCTAAAGGAACGTCCTTTAATTCTTAGACTGCCCTCTGGTCCTAGACTCTCCCACTAGTGGAAACATCCTCTCCACATCCACTCTATCCAGGCCTTTCAATATTCTGTACATTTCAATGAGGTCCCCCCTCATTCTTCTAAACTCCAGCGAGTACAGGCCCAGTGCCGACAAACGCTCATCATATGTTAACCCACTCATTCCTGGGATCATTCTTGTAAACCTCCTCTGGACCCTCTCCAGACCCAGCACATCCTTCCTCAGACATGGGGCCCAAAATTGCTCACAATATTCCAAATGTGGCCTGACCAGCGCCTTATAGAGCCTCAGCATTACATCCCTGTTTATGTATACAAGCCTTTTTGAAATAAATGCTAGCATTGTGTTTGCCTTCCTTACTACTGATTTGACTTGCAGATTAAATTTTTGGGAATCCTGCACCAGCACTCCTTTGCACCTCCAATTTCTGGATTCTCACTGAATTTACACCGAAGATAGACACAAAATGTTGGAGTCACTGAACGGGACAGGCGGCATCTCTGGAGAGAAGGAATGGGTGACGTTTTGGATCGAGACCCTTCTTCAGATGCCATTATTCAATGATACTTCACAGTGAAATGCTTTGTTTGGCATACAGCCCGGTAAAACCATACCGGGCTGTATGTGACCGAGACAGTAGACATGGGCGGGGACAAAGTTACAAATGTTCAGCGAACAGTCCTGATCCACTGCTCGTACTTACTTACTAAAGGGCCTGTCCCACGAGCATGCGACTCCATGCAGCAGGCGCGACCTAACATGGTCGCTTGAGCCGTATGGCTTCGCGGGTCCGGTCCCACTTCGATCGCCGGAGCCGTATGGAGTTGGGCGGAGCTGGTCCCGACATCGCGCGGGGCTCCAAAGAACCGACCGTGTTCAAAAATTCCGTGCTGCAACAGCCTGCCGCTATACGCACCGCCTCGACGCCGTACGTCACGCGCGGACTTCGCTCGAACTTCATGTCACTCACTCGACCTCTGCGTGGCCCCCACTTCTGGTTTGGTCGCGCTAGTCACATGCTCGTGGGACTGGCCCTTTACTTATTGTCTATTGTCTATTGACCCGAAACGTCACCCATTCCTTCTCTCCAGAGGTGCTGCCTGTCCCGCTGAGTTACTCCAGTATTTTGTGGCCATCTGCAGTTCTTTGTTCCTAGCTTTGCTGAACCTGAAATAGTTTGAGCATTGTTTTGTGACTGATAAATGGCCTTTTAAAAAGGGCACAGCCTGTTCCTGTACTCTATCTCCCACTGAACCACAGGTTTACAATAGGCAGTGGTGTTTGTTCTTTCATTGTGCATACTCGAGCCGAGGGCAAGACCATTGTTTATTGCCCACCCGGAAATTAGAGTCACCCAGCCCGCACACAGGTCCTGTGGCCTAACATGCCCACGCTGGCCAAGATGTCCCATCAGCTTCCCATTCAATGTTCCTGAGCTCTCCTGAAATCTATGCCTCTAGTTCTTGATCTTCTGCTCTGGGTAAAAGTCTCTGCAATAGGTGCAGGAGTAGGCCATTCGGCCCTTCGAGCCAGCACCACCATTCAATATGATCATGGCTGATCATCCCCAATCAGTACCCCGTTCCTGCCTTCTCCCCGTATCCCCTGACTCCACCATCTTTAAGAGCCCTATCAAACTCTCTCTTGAAAGTAAAAGTGTTAAATCTTCTCCTTCTCATCTTGAATCGATGCCCTCTAGTTTAAGACTCCCTCATGCAGGGACAGAGACAGGGATGGTGGTAGAATCAGATGCTGCTGGCATTATTTGGGTTCATTATTGTCACGTGCACTGAGATGCAGTGAAGAACTGCTTTGAGTGTAATCCTGGCAAATGGTACCATGCATGAGTGAACCAAACCATAAACAAGTGCAGAGGTCATGCAAAGAAAAAAATACACAGAGTGCAGAATATGGTGTTGCAGCTTCATAGAAAATGCAGATAATAAAATGTGCAAGGGCCACAATCAGGTAGATAGGAAGATCGGGAATACCTCCGTAGCTTATGAGGGTACGCTGAATAGTCTGATAACAGCTGAGGAGAATCTGTACTTGAATCTGGTGGAAATCGTCTTTTCAAACGTTTGTATTTTCTAACCGACGGGAGAGGGAATGACGGGCGTGTGTGTGAGTGGTCATGCTTTGCCAGGGTCCTGTGGTGGCGTGGTGTAGACAGAGACCATGGTTGGGACGGCGGGAGTGGGGAGACTGGTCTGGGCTACATCCACAACTGCAATTTCTCATGATCTTGGGCAGAGCAGTTGCCTGACCAAACTACGGTGCAATGAGAGGTTATGAGGAGAAGGCAGGAGAATGGGGTTAGGAGGGAGAGATAGATCAGCCATGTTTGAGTGGCGGAGTAGACTTTGTAGGCCGAATGGCCTAATTCTACTCCTATCACTTAGGACCTTCTGATGCTTTCTGTGGTGGATCTTTACAAATTGGAATAGACAATAGGTGCAGGAGTAGGCCATTCGGCCCTTCGAGCCAACATCGCCATTCAATGTGATCATGGCTGATCATCCCCAATCAGTACCCCGTTCCTGCCTTCTCCCCATATCCCCTGACTCCGCTATCTTTAAGAGCCCTATCCAGCTCTCTCTTGAAAGTATCCAGAGAAGCGGCCTCCACCGCCCTCTGAGGCAGAGAATTCCACAGACTCACAACTCTCTGTGCGAAAGAGTGTTTCCTCGTCTCCGTTCTAAATGGCTTTCCCCTTATGACTCATGGCAGACGTTGAATTTCCTCAAGCTTCTGAAGAAGTCGAGACATTGTTGTGCTTTCCTGGTCGTGGTATCAATGTGGTTAGACCAGGACAAATTGTTGATAATATGCACACACAGGCACTTGAAGCTCTCAATCAGGTCCACTTCTGTTTAAGAGGCAATTAGATTGGCAGTCAAATAGGCAGAGCATAGAAGGAAGGCCACAGTCATAATGTACCTTAGAACACGTGACCATAAACTAAACTAATGTAGGCGGATGCGATTATAGATTGATAGGCTAAGAGGTCTGTGTGGACCTTGCCGTCAGTCTAAGGGGCTGTTTCTGTGTGGTACAACTCTGTCTCCATGAGGTGTTGCATATCCTGAATGGTTTAGACAGACAGTAACTATCACTTTCAGTGTAGAGATCAAAAGACCAGCGATGACAGACGAAGATGAGTGCTGTAACTACCCGGATTGGCATGAAGAATAGGCACTCGGTGAATGGTTAGAGTCCAGGATGCAATGCTGGGATATCACCATCACTCGCCAGGCTTTGTCCGGTCCACATCTCTTTTCCAGCTTTTTCCCCTCAGCCTGAGGAAGGGTCCTGACCCGAAACGTCGATTGTCCGTTCCATCCGCAGATGCTGCCTGACCCGCTGAGTTACTCCAGCACTGTGTGAAACGTCACCTATCCATGTTCTCCACAGATGCTGCCTGACCCGTTGAGTTACTCCAGCACTGGATAGGTGACGTTTCACAGAGTGCTGGAGTAACTCAGCGGATCACGCAGCATCTGTGGAGAACATGGATAGGTGACGTTTCACAGAGTGCTGGAGTAACTCAGCGGATCAGGCAGCATCTGTGGAGAACATGGATAGGTGACGTTTCACAAAGTGCTGGAGTAACTCAGCGGATCACGCAGCATCTGTGGAGAACATGGATAGGTGGCCTTTTGGGTCGAGATTCATCTTCAGCCCTGCAGAAGGGTCTTGACCCGAAATGTCACCTATACATGTTCAGTTTATTTTATTGTCCTGTCTTTATATGTTGTGTCATTTTGTGTACTAGCCAGAGTCTGCAGTTCGTTGTTACTCTGCTTGTTTCCAGCCACGTGCAGTGTGAGGCAGGTAGAAGCTTAGAGGACCTGACCAGCCGTTACCTCCAGGTTGCCTCTGGACTATTCATAGGTTTCCGCTGGGCTACTAACAAGACTCTGTGACTGTTCGGTGCCTCTGCCACCCTCTCCAGCTAGCCGCTGGAAGGCACAAGTCACAAGCCCCACTTTATCATCAAGCACTTTCATTTTACGCATGAACAGCAGTTTTGAAAAACGCAGATCACTTTATGAGCATTGTCAAGCATCGAGTGTTTAAGTTTCATTTGTACCAGGTTAGGGTCAGATCAATGCTATTCTTTCTTGCTGCGGCTTTAAATGCAACAACACAACAACATCCTTCAATATAAGCAAGTGACTTATGGGCCTTTCCCAGCACCTATAGTCAGTATTGAAGCTGGGTCTCTGGCACTGTGAGGCAGCAAACTCTGCCACTGCTTCACTGTGCCGTCTGTATTAAGACCTGCGTATGTGACTGGGTTGAAGCAAAAGCAAAGGCTCAGTTCAATTTAATTTATTGTCACGTGTACCAAGGTACAGTGAAAAGCTTTTAGACAATAGGTGCAGGAGTAGGCCATTTGGCCCTTCGTGCCAGCACCGCCATTCAATGTGATCATGGCTGATCATCCACAATCAGTACCACGTTCCTGCCTTCCCCCCATATCCCCTAACTCCGCTATCTTTAAGAGCCCTATCTAGCTCTCTCTTGAAAGTATCCAGAGAACCGTCCTCCACCGCCCTCTGAGGCAGACAATTCCACAGACTCGCAACTCTCTGTGTGAAAAAGTGTTTCCTCATCTCCGTTCTAAATGGCTTACTTCTTATTCTTAAACTGTGGCCCCTGGTTCTCGACTCCCCCAACATCGGAAACATGTTTCCTGCCTCTAGCGTGTCCAAACCCTCAATAATCTTATATGTTTTCACACCCAACCCTTCCATATGTCTTCGTCTCCCCCTGACTCTCAGTCTGAAGAAGGGTCTCGACCCGAAACTTTACCTATTCCTTCTCTCCAGAGATGCTGCCTGTCCCGCTGAGTAACTCCAGCATTTTGTGTCTATCAGGAGGTACATGTAATCCCACTGACTGAGTACAGAGGGGGGGAGAACACAGAAAACTCTTCACCAGCTTGTTGATATAATCTCTGTTTTAAAGTTTTCTCCTCTTATCTTTCACATAATGTTTGTTTCTCTGTGTGTCTGTGTTTCCGTCCCCCTCTCTGCCCTTAATAATCTTAAATGTTTCAATAAGATCCCCTTTCATTCGTCTAAACTCTGGAGTATACAAGCCCAGCCGCTCCATTCCCTCAGCACATGACAGTCCCGCCATCCCGGGAATTAACCTGGTGAACCTACGCTGCACTCCCTCAATAGCAAGAATGTCCTTCCTCAAATTAGGAGACCAAAACTGCACTCAACACTCCAGGTGTGGTCTCACTAGGGCTCTGTACAACTGCAGAAGGACCTCTTTGCTCCTATACTCAACTCTTCTTGTTATAAAGGCCAACGTGCCATTCGTTTTCTTCACTGCCTGCTGTACCTGCATGCTTACTTTCATAGACTGATGAACAAGGACCCCCAGATCCCGTTGTACTTCCTCTTTTCCCAACTTGACACCGTTCAGATAATAATTGGTAGACACATAATGCTGGAGTAACTCAGCGGGTGAGGCAGGAACGGACTTGTCCAGTCAGTGGAAAGACGCGGGTTTGCAGGGCAAAGTGCTGGTGATGCAAGTGTATAGTCTGCGGTGGGCTCTCTTTGGGCAAGTCGCATGGACTTGTGCTGCGGTTTGAGATGTGGTGCCAGTCTAATTGTGCTTCTGTGTCCAGATCTGTGCAGGATCGACGAAGCCTCGTGCCACATTCAGGATGAGGTTCTCCGCTTCGAGGCCATCATGAGCATTCACAAGCAGATGGACGATGACGCCAATGGCAACGTGGATGTTGAGGAGAGCGACGAGGTCAGTAATGCAATGTCCCAACGCTAACTCCTCACCCGCTACCTGTCCCAGAGGGGAGAAGAGGGAATGACCAGGGTGTGATGTCGGCTGCTTTCCCGAGGCAGGGTGAAGTGTAGATGGAGTCGATGGCGGGGAGTCTGGTCTGTGTGACGGACTGGGCTACAGAGTTAAAGGTTCAGGTTGAGACCTGTACCCGTACTAATCAACAATCAATCTATCGCTACCTTAAATATATCCACTGACTTGGCCTCCACAGCCTTCTGTGGCAAAGAATTCCACAGATTCACCACCCTCTGTCTAAAGAAATTCCTCCTCATCTCCTTCCTAAAAGAACGTCCCCTCCAGCCCGTACGTGTGTGTGTGTGTGTGTGTGTGTGTGTGTGTGTGTGTGAGACACGCTACCCTCTAACACGCGTGTGTGTGTGAGACACGCTACCCTCTAACACGCGTGTGTGTGTGAGACACGCTACCCTCTAACCAGCGTGTGTGTTTGTGAGACACGCTAATAATAATAATAATACATTTTATTTTTGGGCGCCTTTCAGAAATCTCAAGGACACCTTACAGAGATTAACAGGAATAAAAAACATATAATCAGAATAAAATAAATAATAAAGACATCACTGAAACACAAATTAAAAACAGAATTCAGTCCAAAAACAAAAAAATCAAAAACACAATGTGAAAAGAGAGCAGCGGCAGCTAAAGCGCGCCAGTGTCCACTCTCCCTTCCGACAGCCATCTTGGACAAAGACTAACAGGATTACTTACAGACAAAAAAAAAAAATCATCCCCCCACAATGGATACCACTGTGGGGGAAGGCACAATGTCCAGTCCCCAACCCCAAGTTCACCCAAAGTCAGGCATATTGAGGCCACCGCAATTGCCTCTACGGAGGCCCGATGTTCCTGGCCGTTCTCACCTGGTGTTGTTGCCCCGGCGTCGGGAGAGTCCTCTCAGCGGCTGGGCCACCTGGAACGGCCGCTTCCTAGCTGGAGACCGCGGCTTCCGAAGCCGACAAGGCCGCGCCGGCCTGGAGCTCCCAGGCTCCCGATGTTGAAATCGGCGCCGCCCGCTCTGCAGTCCCGCAGCCCGGAGGTGTTGAACACGGCTGTCACAGCTCACCGGAGCTCCAGCGCGTCGATCCAGCGCGGCGACCCAGGCAAGGCGTCGCCCGCTCCGCTCCGCGACAGCGCCCCAGCGCTGTGCCGCCACCGAGGCCAAGGTGCTGGGTGGTCCCCGCCAGGAAACGGCGCTCCAAGCCCGCTGGTAGGCCACGAGGACGGGTCGACGGGCAGCCCGGAGAAAAAGCTGCCTCACCGACCAGGTAGGGACCTAGAAGTAAAATTGCCCCCTACCCCCCACATTAAAAAGTCAATTTCTCCAACGGACGAAACACAGGACTTACTAAAAACTTTTTTAAAAAGCGAAGTAAATGGACGGCTGCTGGTTAGCAAGATGACCCGCTACCCTCTAACACGCGTGTGTGTGAGACACATTACCCTCCAGCACACGTGTGTGTGTGTGAGACACGCTATCCTCTAGCACGCGTGTGTGTGTGACACGCTATCCTCCAGCACGCCTGTGTGTGTGTTTGTGAGACACTCTACCCTCTAGCACGCGTGTGTGTGAGACACTCTATCCTCTAGCACGCCTGTGTGTGTGTTTGTGAGACACTCTACCCTCTAGCACGCGTGTGAGACATGCTACCCTCCAGCACGTGAGTGTGTGTGTGCGACACCTCCCTTGCCATGTGGCTCGGACACCGGGCACAGCAGCCACCGTCAGGGCTCTGTCTCGATGTGATTGTGGCCCTCCAGTCACTGACAGGTCCACAATGGCAGCAGTTCCTCCATTATCCCATCACAAGGACAGGTGGCTTTTGATGCCAATCTCAGGCGTATAATAAATCTAACAGCAGTTGATGACTAGACTGGGAAACTAAACAAAGAGCAGCCATTCCCCTTCGCTTAGCAACGGCGTGTACGTCATATGCGTTGGCGTGCTTTGTCCTTGAAAGAAAGTCTGATGTTGGAGTCCACACGGTGACGTGAATGGCAGCCCTGTGTGAGTGAGTGAGAAAGACTGGGAGGAAATGGGTTTGAGAATGTTCAGATGAAGACAGTCTTGTAACATTCATTCTACCCCATAAAGTATTTCACAAGTGGTGCTTTAAAGTGTGCTGCCCATTAAGTGACTCAGGCGGGCATCGCTGGCGGTGCGTGGACACTTATACATTGCTGACCACCGCAATGTCCAGTCTGCACCTTGGCTGAGAGACCATGCCTTAGACCAGGGGCCGGCAACCTTGTTCTGCATAGGGGCCAGGACCCATGTGTGTGAGAGGATGGCGGGCCACATCTATCGCCATAGTGGTGACACTTGGTGTTGTTTTAGCATTAGTTTTCACGTGTTTTACAATTAGTTTTCTGCAGTTCCCAGATCAGCTCGCGTGCCCCGGGACTGGCTGCAGTTCCCATGTCGCCAAAACGAATTGAAAAAGAATCCGCCTGCGGGCCGGATGATATTGGGTTACGGGCCGGATCCGGTCCGTGGGCCGGACGTTGCCGACCCCTGCCTTTAATGGATCCTTCACCTCCCCACCATCGAAGGGATTTACCCGAGTCGCTGCCTCAAAAAGACAGCCAGCATCATCAGAGACCCACACCACCCTGGCCACACACTCATTTCACCCCTGCCATCGGGATGAAGGGCCAGGAGCCTGAAAACTGTAACGTCCAGGTCCAGGGTTGTAGTTCCTTCACTACAACCGTCAGGCTGTTAAACACTACAAGCTCTGAACCTTTTCTCCCAGAAGTTGTGAATTTGTGGAATTCTCTGCCACAAAAGGCAGTGGAGGCCAATTCACTGGATGAATTCTAAAGAGAGTTAGATAGAGCTCTAGGGGCCAGTGGAATCAAGGGACATGGGGAGAAGGCAGGCACGGGTTACTGATTGTGGATGATCAGCCATGATCACAATGAATGGCGATGCTGGCTCGAAGGGCCGAAGGGCCGAATGGCCTCCTCCTGCACCTATTATTTATGTTTCTATGTTTTAACTACATGGACTAATATTGTTATTATTGTACTATTATTGGTGGGTTTTGTGTGTATGTACAGTATGTGTGAGAGTGCATATACACACACACTGAACTTCTCTCGTTTATTATATTTACAGTGCGCTATGTTTACATATCTGTTGTGCTGCAGCAAGTGAGAATGTCATTGTTCTATCTGGCACACATGACAATTAACACTCCTGACCCTTGATCTTGGGCAGCAGCCCAGAATACTACAGGAAGGGAGGGAGATTCCCTTGTCATGTATCTGTACACTGTAAATGGGTGAATTCTATTCATGTATTGCCTTTACACTGACTGGTTAGCATGCAACAAAAGCTTTCCACTGTACCTCAGTACACATGACAATAAACTAAACTGATGTGTTGGAAGGAACTGCAGGTGCTGGTTTAAACTGAAAGATAGACACAAACTGCTGGAGTAACTCAGCGGGACAGGCAGCATCTCTGGAGAGAAGGATTGGGTGACGGTTCGGGCCGAGACCCTTCTTCAGACAGTGTGCCCCACGGCACCCATTCCTTTTCTCCAGAGATGCTGCCTGGCCCGCTCAGTTACTCCAACTTTGTGTGCCTATAAACTGAACTGATTTCCCCCACAGACAATAACAATGTGCCTCTTGTTTTAAGTAGTTTGCAGAGCTGCCAAGTAGTACGGATTTTCCGTATTTTGTACGGAAATGCGATAAGAATACGGATGTACAGTTTTGCGTTGTTAAATATGGATTTTTTTCAAAGTCCCTATTTAACAACGCAAAATTGACCATAGATAATCGGAACAACGAGGTGTAGCGGGGCAGGTGGTAGCAGCCGAGATCGGCCCGACTTCCTGTTTCCTTGCCATGCTACCGGCCCGGTGGGGTTGACGGGAACTTGCTGCTTGGAAAATGCAGGGATGTGGGGGGTCATGCTGTACCTCTGGGGATTGTAACAGATTAAATCTATTGGTGTTTTGTGTTTCAAGGTCTGGATGATTGTTTTTGTGGGCGTTGGTCTGCCGCGGTGCTTGGGTTGGGGTATCTCTGTATCTCGTTCTTTCTTGTTTCCCTTACTGAAGTAGAGGATGGCTGCAGCCAACACAGAGAGCGAGAGATGCAATAAAGCAGCAATGACATATAATACACAATAAACTGATTTACACACACACAATAAACATTCGGGACGACAGATGGCACAATGGGCTAAGTGTTCGGCTGGCGATCGGAAGGTAGCCGGTTCGAATCCCGCTTGGAGTGCATACTGTCGTTGTGTCCTTGGGCAAGACACTTCACCCACCTTTGCCTGTGTGTGAATGTGTGTGAGTGATTGGTGGTGGTCGGAGGGGCCGTAGGCGCAGATTGGCAGCCACGCTTCCGTCAGTCTGCCCCAGGGCAGCTGTGGCTACAGAAGTAGCTTACCACCACCGAGTGTGACTGAGGAGTGAATGAATAATGCGATGTAAAGCGCCTTGAGTATTAGAAAGGCGCTATATAAATCCCATCCATTATTCTTGTACTCTTACATGGGTATGACCGCACATAAAAAATATTTTTTTCAGCAAAATGGCACCAGGTAGAAATACTAATTTCCTCAGCAAAATACTGATTTTCAGGTACTAGAATACTGAAATGTTCTGACAGAACATGGCAGCTCTGAGTTTGAGGTTACTGATTTGCCTCCTGATTGAGTCACTGTGGTTCATTGTGTAGCAGCGAGTTTTCTTTCTTTGGTTTAGTTTCGAGCTACAGCGCGGAAACAGGCCCTTCGGCCCACCGAGTCCACGCCGACCAGCGATCCCCGCACACTTGCATCATCCTACACACTAGGGACAATTTTACAATTTTACCAAAGCCAATTAACCTAAGTGTGGGAGGAAACCGGAGCACCCGGAGAAAACCCACACAAGTCACAGGGACAACGTAAAACTCTGTACAGACAGCGCCCGCAGCCAGGATCTGGTGCTGTGAGGCAGCAACTCTAACGCTGCGCCACCGTGTTACCCAACGAAGACACAAATGCACAGGAAAAAAACATAAATAGGCACAAAATGCTGGAGTAACTCAGTGTAACTTCAGACTGAAGAAGGGCCTCGACCCAAAACGTCATCCATTCCTTCTCTCCAGAGATGCTGCCTGTCCCGCTGAGTGACTCCAGCATTGTGTGTCTATCTTTGGTTTAAACCAGCGTAGAAACATAGAAAATAGGTGCAGGAGGTGGCCATTTGGCCCTTCGAGCCAGCACTGCCATTCATTGCGATCATGGCTGATCGTCCCCAATCAATAACCCGTGCCTGCCTTCTCCCCATATCCCTTGATTCCACCAGCCCCTAGAGCTCTACCTAACTCTCTCTTAAATCCATCCAATGATTTGGCCTCCACTGCCCTCTGTGGCAGGGATTTCCACAAATTCACAACTCTCTGAGTGAATAAGATTTTTCTCACCTCAGTCTTAAATGACGTCCCCTTTATTCTAAGACTGTGGCCCCTGATTCTGGACTCGCCCAACATTGGGAACATTTTTCCTGCATCTAGCTTGTCCAGTCCTTTTATAATTTTATATGTTTCTATAAGATCCCCCTCATCCTTCTAAACTCCAGTGAATACAAGCCTAGTCTTTTCAATCTTTCCTCATATGCAGTTCCTTCCTACACGAATAAAACCATAGGATCCCTTCATCCATCTGAGAGCTTTAGAGTCATACAACATGGGCACAGGCCCTTCTACACAACTCGGCCAGGCCAAACCATCTATGCTAATCGCACCTGCCTGCGGTTGGCCCATTTAGCTCTTGGGGCTAAGAGAATCAAGGGATATGGGGAAAAAGCAGGAATGGGGTACTGATTTTAGATGATCACCCACGATCATGTTGAATGGCGGCGCTGGCTCAAAGGGCTGAATGGCCTACTCCCGCACCGTCATAAGGAATAGGAGTAGAATTAGACCATTCGGCCCATTCAATCATGGCTGATCTATCTCTCCCTCCGAACCCCATTCTCCTGCCTTCTCTCCCGTAACCCCTGACACCCGTGCTAATCAAGAATCTATCTATCTCTACCTTAAATATATCCACTGACTTGTGGCCTCCACAGCCTTCTGTGGCAAAGAATTCCACAGATTCACCACCCTCTGAATAAAGAAATTCCTCCTCATCTTCCTAAAAGAGCGTCCTTTAATTCTATGACCACTAGTCCTAGGCTCTCCTACCAATGGAAACATCCCTCCAAAGTTTTGCTATCCAAGTACTGTACGTGAATTCATGTTACACCTTTTTAAAATATTTATAAAATAGACTTTATTCAGGTAATAAATATATACAATACATGAACCATGCAAAAGATTCATCTGACATTTTTCAGAGGCTATACAATACTGTTTACATACATTGCTCAAATTTCACAAATTTATCACAAATTTATCTCCCACCCTTGCCATCATGTGATGTGATCAGGACTTTCATATGATGAAAGACTGGATAGACTCGGCTTGTACTCGCTAGAATTTAGAAGATTGAGGGGGGATCTTATAGAAACGTACAAAATTCTTATGGGGTTGGACAGGCTAGATGCAGGAAGATTGTTCCCGATGTTGGGGAAGTCCAGAACAAGGGGTCACAGTGCAGGCTCGAAGGGCCGAATGGCCTACCCCTGCACCTATTTTCTATGTTTCTAGGTGGCCCACTGGCGTGGAATCCCTTCCCTTATTTTGAGGGGCGTCTCCACCACACCCTGCCCCCCATGTCCAGCAGAGGAAGGACCCTCGACTGTGGTCCTGTGGAAGCTGCATGCTCACAGCCTGGCCGTGCCACAGCAGCTTGGCCTCCTGAACCTCCTCTTCCCCCCATCACTCCTCTGCCAGGGACGGGAACACTTCCTTCTTCACCAGAAGGGCAAGGTGACGGGAGTGATGTCTATAGCCAGGCTTGTTTGCAGGTGTTCATATGGCTGCAGCAGCGAGCACTGTGCCTCAGAGTAGTGAATACACACGAGTAGTGAGTATTTGTACCGATGAACAGAATTTGGATTGCTCATTTATTTAGTTTAGTTCATTGTCACGTGTCCCGAGGTACAGTGGAAAGCTTGTTGTTGCGTGCTATCCAGCCAGCGAGAATACTATACACGATTACATTGAAACCGTCCACACTGTACAGACACATGATAAAGGGAATAAAGTTTAGAAACATAGAAACATAGAAAATAGGTGCAGGAGTAGGCCATTCGGCCCTTCGAGCCTGCACCGCCATTCAATATGATCATGGCTGATCATCCAACTCAGTATCCTGTACCTGCCTTCACTCCATATCCCCTGATCCCTTTAGTCACAAGGGCCACATCTAACTCCCTCTTAAATATAGCCAATGAACTGGCCTCAACTACCTTCTGTGGCAGAGAATTCCACAGATTCACCACTCTCTGTGTGAAATTTTTTTTTCTCATCTCGGTCCTAAAAAACTTCCCTCTTATCCTCAAACTGTGACCCCTTGTTCTGGACTTCCCCAACATTGGGAACAATCTTCCTGCATCTAGCCTGTCCAACCCCTTAAGAATTTTGTAAGTTTCTATAAGATCCCCCCTCAATCTTCTAAATTCTAGCGAGTACAAGCCGAGTCTATCCAGTCTTTCTTCATATGAAAGTCCTGCCATCCCAGGAATCAGTCTGGTGAACCTTCTCTGTACTCCCTCTATGGCAAGAATGTCCTTCCTCAGATTAGGAGACCAAAACTGTACACAATACTCCAGGTGTGGTCTCACCAAGACCCTGTACAACTGCAGTAGAATCTCCCTGCTCCTATACTCCAATCCTTTTGCTATGAAAGTGCAGGTTAAAGCCAGTGAAGTCTGATTAAAGATAGTCCGAGGGTCACCTGATTAAAGATAGTCCGAGGTCTAGTTGGTGAGAGGATGGTGCAGTGCCAGGTAACAGCTTCTCACTGTATCTCGGTACATTAGTTTACTTTAGTTTAGAGTTACAGCATGGAAACAAGCCCTTCGGCCCATCGACTCCGCGCTGACCAGCGATCCCCACACATTAACAATATAACTATACACTCCAGGGACAATTTTTACGTATATACCCAAGCCAATTTACTTACAAACCTGTACGTCTTTGGAGTGTGGGAGGAAATCGAAGATCTCGGAGAAAACCCACGCAGGTCACGGGGAGAACGTGCAAACTCCGTACAGACAGCATCTGTAGCCGGGATGGAATCCGGGTCTCTGGCGCTGTGAGGCAGCAACTCTACCGCTGCGCCACCGTGCCGCGCATATGACAATAAACTAAACTGATGCTGATTAGGGCATGCAGTAACCAACTGGGTGGCACCAATGGCGCCAGTAATGGCTGCCTCGCCAACAGCCTGTCCTGTCCCATCTCTGCTTTTGTTATTTTGAGTCTTAAGGGTATGTTTTAGTGTTTCTTGGTATATTTTACGTGGGGGGGGGGGGGGGGGGGGGATCGGGGAAACTATTTTCAGCCACTTACCTCGACGGAGATGCGCTTTTTTCCCCGTGTCGCATCTCCGTCCCCCCCTGCGGCCTAACAATGTGGAGCAGTGCGGCCTTTCCTAGGGCCTGGCCCGGAGCTTCAAGCGCGGAGGGGCGATACATTGCCGAGGATCGCCAACTAAAGCGCTCCAGCCGCGGAGCCTGTGCACTTTAACACCGTGAAGCCACGGTCTCCGGTAAGAAGAGGCCGACTCGGGAGCTCCATGCTGCGGAGTGTTCCGATCCGTCCCGACGCCGGAGTTTCCATCATCCCGACGCGAGGGCTTGAACATCGGACCGTCGGCAGCGGCGACTGCTGAGGATCAAACGCTCTGACCACCATGGGTGAACAAAGGAGGAAGATGACTGAACTTTATTGCCTTCCATCACAGTGAGGAATGTGGATTCCACTGTGGTGGATGTTTATGTTGAATTGTGTTAAATGGTATCGTTGCTTTTCACTTAGTGTGGCTGTGTGATAACTCAAATTTCAGTGTACTTTAGTTGGTTAAGTGACAGTAAACACGAACTTGAACTTGAACTTTCAGGTGGGTGTGCAGTGACTGAGGGAAGAGACACTTTAGATCCACGTTTGTCTGTGCCATTGCCTCAACATCTTTCAGAGGGTGATATTGGGTCGTGTGTCCATCTGCTGGGAGGAGGGAGGTCGGGTATCCGGGCCCTTCAACTCCAGGCTGGCCCTGGAGGTGAGGTGGCATGTGCATGCTTCATCAAGGTGTTAAAGCAAACCACCTCCCTCTACACCTGACCTACCCCTCTTCTCCCCTCTCCCCTCTCCCTCCTCCCCTCTCCCATCATACATGAGGTACAGGTACAAGTGTAAAAACAGACACCTCCAGATTCAGAGACAGTTTCTTCCCGGCTGTTATCAGGCAACTGAACCATCCTACCACAACCAGAGTAGGATGTAGGTCTACCTAATTGACGACCCTTGGACTATCCATGATCGGACTTTGCTGGCTTTATCTTGCACGAAACATTATACCCTTATCATGTATTTATACACTGTAAATGGCTCGATTATAATCATGTATTGTCTTTCCACTGACTGGTTGGCACGCAACCATGTTATAGGAAAGATATTGTCAAACTGGAAAGGTTTTCAGAAAAGATTTACGAGGATGTTGCCAGGACTAGAGGTTGTGAGCTACAGGGAGAGGTTGAGTAGACTGGGACTCCATGGATTCCATGGAGCACAGGAGGATGAGGGCTGATCTTATGGAGGTGTATAAAATCATGAGAGAAATAGATCGGGTAGATGCACACAGTCTCTTGCCCAGAGTAGGGGAATCGAGGACCAGAGGACATAGGTTCAAGTTGAAGAGGAAAAGATTTAATAGGAATCCGAGGGGTAACATTTTCACACAGAGGGTGGTGGGTGTATGGAACAAGCTGCCAGAGGAGGTAGTTGAGGCTGGGACTATCCCCTCATTTAAGAAACAGTTAGACAGGTACATGGATAGGACAGGTTTTGAGGGATATGGACCAAGCGCAGGCAGGTGGGACTGGTGTAGCTGGGACATGTTGGCTGGTGTGGGCAAGTTGGGCCGAAGGGCCTGTTTCTATACTGGATCACTCTATAACTCTATGACTCTAACAAAAGCTTTTCACTGTACCTCGGTACATGTGACAATAAACTGAACTGAAGCTTTGTCTCCACAGTTTTTACGTGAAGACCTGAACTACCAAGATGCGGCGGCCAAACACAGCACCTTCCATGGGGGCGACAAGCTGATCAGTGTGGAGGACCTGTGGAAATCATGGAAGAGTTCTGAAGGTAAATGTGGGCCCACTATCCTGGACATTCTCCTGTACTACCCTGGGACATTGTTCCCTGTACTACCCTGGGACATTCTCCTGTACCACCCTGGGACATTATCCTGTACTACCCTGGGACATTCTCCTGTACTACCCTGGGACGTGGTTCTCCTGTACTACCCTGGGACATTCTCCTGTACTACCCTGGGACATTGTTCCCTGTACTACCCTGGGACATTCTCCTGTACCACCCTGGGACATTCTCCTGTACTACCCTGGGACATTCTCCTGTACTACCCTGGGACATTGTTCCCTGTACTACCCTGGGACATTCTCCTGTACCACCCTGGGACATTCTCCTGTACCACCCTGGGACATTCTCCTGTACCACCCTGGGACATTCTCCTGTACTACCCTGGGACATTGTTCCCTGTACTACCCTGGGACATTCTCCTGTACTACCCTGGGACATTGTTCCCTGTACTACCCTGGGACATTCTCCTGTACCACCCTGGGACATTCTCCTGTACTACCCTGGGACATTCTCCTGTACCACCCTGGGACATTCTCCTGTACTACCCTGGGACATTCTCCTGTACCACCCTGGGACATTCTCCTGTACTACCCTGGGACATTCTCCTGTACCACCCTGGGACATTCTCCTGTACCACCCTGGGACATTCTCCTGTACCACCCTGGGACATTCTCCTGTACTACCCTGGGACATTCTCCTGTACTACCCTGGGACATTCTCCTGTACTACCCTGGGACATTCTCCTGTACTACCCTGGGACGTGGTTCTCCTGTACTACCCTGGGACATTCTCCTGTACCACCCTGGGACATTCTCCTGTACTACCCTGGGACATTCTCCTGTACCACCCTGGGACATTCTCCTGTACTACCCTGGGACATTCTCCTGTACTACCCTGGGACATTCTCCTGTACCACCCTGGGACATTCTCCTGTACCACCCTGGGACATTCTCCTGTACTACCCTGGGACATTGTTCCCTGTACTACCCTGGGACATTCTCCTGTACTACCCTGGGACATTCTCCTGTACTACCCTGGGACATTCTCCTGTACTACCCTGGGACATTCTCCTGTACTACCCTGGGACATTCTCCTGTACTACCCTGGGACATTCTCCTGTACTACCCTGGGACGTGGTTCTCCTGTACTACCCTGGGACATTCTCCTGTACTACCCTGGGACATTCTCCTGTACTACCCTGGGACATTCTCCTGTACTACCCTGGGACATTCTCCTGTACTACCCTGGGACATTCTCCTGTACTACCCTGGGACGTGGTTCTCCTGTACTACCCTGGGACATTCTCCTGTACTACCCTGGGACGTGGTTCTCCTGTACTACCCTGGGACATTCTCCTGTACTACCCTGGGACGTGGTTCTCCTGTACTACCCTGGGACATTCTCCTGTACTACCCTGGGACATTCTCCTGTACTATCCTGGACATTCTCCTGTACTACCCTGGGACATTCTCCTGTACTACCCTGGGACATTCTCCTGTACTATCCTGGGACATTCTCCTGTACTACCCTGGGACATTGTTTCACAAATCAAGTCAAGTCAAGTTTATTCGTCACATACACATACGAGATGTGCAGTGAAATGAAAAGTGGCAATGCTCGCGGACTTTGTGCAAAAAGACAAACAAACAAACAACCAAACAAACTACAAACAGAATGGAACAGAATCACATATTCACATATTACATAATTGTGGGAGGGAGGGAAGAAAAGGGAAAAAAACAGCATTTTTAAAAAGACAGTAAAATGGTTCAGTAAAGGTAGTCCCTGGTGAGATAGGAGTTTACAGTTCTAATGGCCTCTGGGAAGAAACTCCTTCTCATCCTCTCCGTTCTCACAGCATGGCAACGGAGTCCGTTGCAGGGGTGGAAGGGGTCTCCCATGATCTTGTTGGCTCTGGATCTGCACCTTCTGATGTATAGTTCCTGCAGTGGGGTGAGTGTAGTTCCCATAGTGCGTTCGGCCGAATGCACTACTCACTGCAGAGCCTTCTTGTCCTGGGCAGAGCAGTTCCTGTACTACCCTGGGACATTTGTGTCCCGTACTGGCTCGTAGAGTCACACAGTACGGACACAGGCCCTTCAGCCCATCTCATCCATGCCAAGCAAGATGCCCAATCTAGGCTCGGCCCATTTGCCCACATTTGATGCGTATCTCTCTAAGACTGTCCTGTCCACCAACCTGTCCAAATGCCTGTTACACATTGTTACTGTCCCTGCCTCAACCACCTCCTCTGGCAACTCGTTTCATACCCCACCACCCTCCGTGAATTCTCCAATTTTAGCTAATAGGAAGATAGGTGGAGGGGCAGGCAGTGTAGAGAATGCAGGGACTCTGCAGAAGGACTTGGACAGGTTGGGAGAGTGGGCAGAGAAGTGGCTGATGGAATACAGCGTAGCAAAGTGTGGAGTCATGCATTTTGGTAGCGGGAATAAAGACTCTTTTCAGGTCAGGCCGCATTTGGAATATTGTGAGCAATTGTGGGCCCCGTATCTGAGGAAGGACGTGTTGGCTCTGGAGAGGGTCCAGAGGAGGTTTACCAGAATGATCCCAGGAATGAGTGGGTTAACCTATGATGAGCGTTTGTCGGCACTGGGCCTGTACTCGCAGGAGTTTAGAAGGATGAGGGGGTACCTCATTGAAACATACAGAATAGTGAATGGCCTGGATAGAGTGGATGTGGAGAGGATGTTTCCACTAGTGGGAGAGTCTAGGAGCCTCAGAATTAAAGGACATACTTTTAGGAAGGAGATGAGGAGGAATTTCCTTAGTCAGAGGGTGGTGAATCTGTGGAATTCTTTGCCACAGACGGCTGTGGAGGCCAAGTCAGTGGATATTTTTAGGGCAGAGATAGATAGATTCTTGATTAGTGCGGGTGTCAGCGGTTGTGGGGAGAAAGCAGGAGAATGGGGTTGAGAGGGAGAGATAGATTAGCCATGATTGGATGGCAGAGTAGACTTGATGGGCGGAATAGCCTCATTCTGCTGCTATCACTTATGATCTATACAAACAACCCCCCCTCATCTCCCACCAGTGATCCTGACACCGGGAAAGCAACTCCATCTGGGACAGTCTGAAGAAGGGTTTCGGCCCGAAACGTCGCCTATTTCCTTCGCTCCATAGATGCTGCTGCACCCGCTGAGTTTCCCCAGCAATTTTGTGTACCTTCCATCTGGGACTTGCTGACTTACAGCCACAGAGATGCTGCTCAGTTGCCCTGACTACAAGTCCCCTATCACTACCACCTTCCCTCATCACGGCCCTACAGCACGTACACAGGCCCTTCGGCCCAACTTGCCCATGCCATATAAGATGCCCCATTCATGCCAACCCCACCTGCCCCCGTTTGGTCCATATCCCGCTGATCCTTTCCAATCCATTTGCTGTCCACGTATCTTTTAAGTGTTGTTATAGTACCTGCCTGAACTACCTCCTCTGGCAGCTCGTTCCATACACCCACCACCCTCTGTGTGAAAACTTTGTCCCTTAGGATCCTATTAAATCTTTCCCCTCTCAACTTAAACCTATGTCCTCTGGTCTTTGATTCCCCTACTTTGGGTAAAAGGCTCTGTCCTGCCTTCCACCGCCAGAGACCTGGTTTGATCCTGACCTCAGTCGGATGCTGTCTACACGAAGATTGTACCTTTTCCCTGCGACCACGTGGGTTTTCACTGGGTGCTCTGGTTTCCTCCCACACTCCAAAGACATGCAGGTTTATAGGACAGTAAAATTGTCCCTGGTGAATGTAGGACAGCGCTGGTGTCAGTGGTAATGGCTGGTTGGTGCAACCTCGGTGGGCCTGAGGGCCAGTTTCTGCACTGTATCTCCAAAGTGTAAAGTGCAGTTTAAGAATAACGAGTAAGCCATTTAGAACGGAGACGAGGAAAGACTTTTTCTCACAGGGAGTGGTGAGTGGTGGAATTCTCTGCCACAGAGGGCGGTGGAGGCCGGTTCTCTGGATGCTTTCAAGAGAGAGCTAAATAGCGGAGTCAGGGAGAAGGCAGGTACGAGGTACTGATTGTGGATGATCAGCCATGATCACATTGAATGGCGGTGCTGGCTCGAAGGGCCAAATGGCCTACTCCTGCACCTATTGTGCATTGTCGAAAGGCAATAATGGTGTTTTCCTGTTCCCTCAGTGTTCAACTGGACGGGAGAGGAGGTGATTGAGTGGCTCATCAACTACGTGGAGTTGCCCCAGTACGAGGAACACTTCAGAAAACTCAACATCAATGGACACGACATGCCAAGGTGTGTACCTGTCCACCCTGCCACAGTCCACCCTGCCACAGTGTACCTGTCCACCCTGCCACTGTGTACTGGTGATCCACCCTGCCACTGTGTACTGGTGATCCACCCTGCCACTGTGTACCGGTCCACCCTCCCACCCTGACATCAGCCTCCAGCCACAAACATGGATGAATTAGAAGCCATTGAAAACTTGATCCCATCTTAGAAACATAGAAATTAGGTGCAGGAGTAGGCCATTCGGCCCTTCGAGCCTGCACCGCCATTCAATATGATCATGGCTGATCATCCAACTCAGTATCCCGTACCTGCCTTCTCTCCATACCCTCTGATCCCCTTAGCCACAAGGGCCACATCTAACTCCCTCTTAAATATAGCCAATGAACTGGCCTCGACTACCCTCTGTGGCAGGGAGTTCCAGAGATTCACCACTCTCTGTGTGAAAAAAGTTCTTCTGATCTCGGTTTTAAAGGATTTCCCCCTTATCCTTAAGCTGTGACCCCTTGTCCTGGACTTCCCCAACATCGGGAGCAATCTTCCTGCATCTAGCCTGTCCAACCCCTTAAGAATTTTGTAAGTTTCTATAAGATCCCCTCTCAATCTCCTAAATTCTAGAGAGTATAAACCAAGTCTATCCAGTATTTCTTCATAAGACAGTCCTGACATCCCAGGAATCAGTCTGGTGAACCTTCTCTGCACTCCCTCTATGGCAATAATGTCCTTCCTCAGATTTGGAGACCAAAACTGTACGCAATACTCCAGGTGTGGTCTCACCAAGACCCTGTACAACTGCAGTAGAACCTCCCTGCTCCTATACTCAAATCATTTTGCTATGAAAGCTAACATACCATTCGCTTTCTTCACTGCCTGCTGCACCTGCATGCCTACTTTCAATGACTGGTGTACCATGGCACCCAGGTCTCGCTGCATCTCCCCTTTTCCTAATCGGCCACCATTTAGATAATAGTCTGCTTTCCTGTTTTTGCCACCAAAATGGATAACCTCACATTTATCCACATTATACTGCATCTGCCAAACATTTGCCCACTCACCCAGCCTATCCAAGTCACCTTGCAGTCTCCTAGCATCCTCCTCACAGCTAACACTGCCCCCCAGCTTAGTGTCATCCGCAAACTTGGAGATATTGCCTTCAATTCCCTCATCCAGATCATTAATATATATTGTAAATAGCTGGGGTCCCAGCACTGAGCCTTGCGGTACCCTACTAGTCACTGCCTGCCATTGTGAAAAGGACCCGTTTACTCCTACTCTTTGCTTCCTGTTTGCCAGCCAGTTCTCTATCCACATCAATACTGAACCCCCAATGCCGTGTGCTTTAAGTTTGTAAACTAATCTCTTATGTGGGACCTTGTCGAAAGCCTTCTGGAAGTCCAGATACACCACATCCACTGGTTCTCCCCTATCCACGCTACTAGTTACATCCTCGAAAAATTCTATAAGATTCGTCAGACATGATTTACCTTTTGTAAATCCATGCTGACTTCATGTTCCATGTTCCATGTTCACAGCCATCTTGAACAATGGCTGTGAAATGATCTTCAATGAAGCAGTCTCTTGCACCATAGCAAGACTTGGTGCTGTGAGCCTGTGTCCGTTTTTATACTTGTCCAAAGATAGACACAAAGTGCAGGAGGACCACAGTGGGTCAGGCAGCATCTGTGGAGGGAATGAACAGACAGGTCCTTCCGTCCCACACAAGCCCAAACATCGCCTGTCCATTCCCTCCACAGATGCTGCCTGACCCTCTGAGTTCCTCCAGCACTCTGTGTTTGCTGAAGAGAAAAATACCCCTTTTCTTCCCCCTTGTCCCGGTTTCTACTCTGTCTTTACTGGCCTGCTGGATCAGTGGCACAGTGGCACAGCCCTAGAGTTGCTGTTTTACAGCGCCAAAGACTCAGGAGCGATCATGACTACGGGCGCTGTCTGTACGGAGTTTGTACGTTCTCCCCGTGACCTGCGTGGGTTTTCTCAGAGATCTTCGGTTTCCTCCCACACTCCAAAGACGTGCAGGTTTGTAGGTTAATTGGCTTGGTAAATGTAAATTGTCCCTAGTGTGTGTATGTGTGTAGGATGGTGTTAATATGTGGTCGGGCGTGGACTCGGTGAGCCGAAGGGCCTGTTTCCACGTTGTATCTCCAAACCAAACTAAACTAACCAACCTGATCTCCCGGTGGCACTTCAACTCTCCCTCCCATTCTGAATCCGACCTTTCTGTCCTGGGCCTCCTCCATGACCACCGTAAATTGGAGGAGCAGCACCTCATGTTTCATTTGGGTAGTTTACACCCCAGCGGTATGAACATTGACTTCTCCAATCTCAGGTAGTCCCTGCTTTCTCCATCTTTCCCCTCCCCTTCCCAGCTCTCCCACAGCCCACTGTCTCCGCCTCTTCCTTTCTTCTCCCCCCCCTGCACCCCCACATCAGTCTGAAGAAGGATCTCATAGAAACAGAGAAACATAGAAAATAGGTGCAGGAGGAGGCCATTCGGCCCTTCCAGCCAGCACCGCCATTCATTGTGATCATGGCTGATCGTCCCCTATCAATAACCCGTGCCTGCCTTCTCCCCATATCCCTTGACTCCACTAGCCCCTAGAGCTTTATCTAACTCTCTCTTAAATCCATCCAGTGACTTGGCCAGGGAATTCCATAAATTCACAACTCTATGGGTGAAAAAGTTTTTTCTCACCTCAGTCTTAAATGACCTCCCCTTTATACTAAGACTGGGGCCCCTAGTTCTGGACTCGCCCAACATTGGGAAAATTTTTCCGGCATCTAGCTTTTTTTTCAATTCAATTCAATTCAATTCAATTTATTGTCATTTGGACCCCTTGAGGTCCAAACGAAATGTCGTTTCTGCAGCCCTACATTACAAACAAATAGACCCAAGACACAACATATTTTACATAAACATCCATCACATCGCTGTGATGGAAGGCCAAAAAAACTTTTCTCTCCACTGCACTCTCCCCCCCGATGTCAGAGTCAAAGTCAAAGCCCCCGGCGGGCGATGGCGATTGTCCCGCGGTCATTTAAGCCACGCCGGGTGATGCAAGGTCGCACACCGGGTCTTGGTGTTAGAGCCCCCGGCGTGCGCTCGCAAACTCCCGCGGCCATTCCAAGCCGCGCGGGGCGGTGCTGTAGACCCCGCTCCAGGAGCTCTTCAACCCCGCAACTCGGGCGGGAGAAGTTGCCGTTGCGGGAGCCCTGAAAAGTGGTCTCCCTCCAGGGACCCGCGGGCTCCCGGTGCCGTCCGCCAAACCCGCAGTTGCAGCCACCGAATCTCCGGGGGTCGGGCCGCAGCAGCGTCCACCACAGCTCCACCCGCTCCGGACTCGGCCAGCTCCGCGACGGTGAGGTGAGTAGTCGGCACTGGAGCCCCCGGTCTTCCTGTTGGAGGCCGCTCCTCGTTGCAGCCCCAACGACAACGGAGACCCGACAAAAAAAAGGTCGGGTCTCCCGTGCAGGGAGAGATTTAAAAGTTACCCCCTCCCTCCCACCCCACCCCACACACATACCCCAACAAAAATAACAAAAACTACATTAAAACATAGACATAAAATAATAAAAACGCAGACGGACTGCAGAGGCCGCTGCTGACGAGAGTCGCGCCGCCTACCAGTCCTTTTATAATTTTATATGTTTCTATAAGATCCCCCTCATCCTTCTAAACTCCAGTGAATACAAGCCTAGTCTTTTCAATCTTTCCTCATATGACAGTGCCGCCATCCCAGGGATCAATCTCGTAACTTACACAGTGCGGTCTCGACCCGAAACGTCACCTGTTCCTTTGCTCCATAGATGCTGCCTGTCCCGCTGAGTTTCTCCAGCATTTTGGTCCACCTAAAACACAGCTGTGTGCTCGTGATCCACATGTAAAGGCTGTGGACTGATTGAGGCAGAGATTACAAATAAAAATGCAGGGAATGAGCAAACTGCTGTCGTTGTTTATACTACCCAACACTTCAAAGCAGTCTGGTGTAGCTGAGAACATTAGTGCATTTTTTTAGACCAAATATGATTCTTTCTAAGTGAAAATCTGTCATGAAATTAAAGGAAGCACAACCTATTTATTTACACAGTGCGGTTCTTGATCGCAGGACGGCTGGTGAATGCGTTTGACATGTCGTCACCGATGTAGCAAATCCAGCAGCCTTTATAGAGGCAGCAAGCTCTCCTTCAGTTTATTCAGGATTAACAAGATGAACTCGATAGATCATATTGAATGGGCATGCAGGTGCAGCAGGCAGTGAAGAAAGCGAATGGTATGTTAGCTTTCATAGCAAAAGGATTTGAGTATAGGAGCAGGGAGGTTCTACTGCAGTTGTACAGGGTCTTGGTGAGACCACACCTGGAGTATTGCGTACCGTTTTGGTCTCCAAATCTGAGGAAGGACATTCTTGCCATAGAGGGAGTGCAGAGAAGGTTCACCAGACTGATTCCTGGGATGTCAGGACTGTCGTATGAAGAAAGACTGGATAGACTTGGTTTATACTCTCTAGAATTTAGGAGATTGAGAGGGGATCTTATAGAAACTTACAAAATTCTTAAGGGGTTGGACAGGTTAGATGCAGGAAGATTGCCTCCGATGTTGGGGAAGTCCAGGACAAGGGGTCACAGCTTAAGGATAAGGGGGAAATCATTTAAAACCGAGATGAGAAGAACTTTTTTCACACAGAGAGTGGTGAATCTCTGGAACTCTCTGCCACAGAGGGTAGTCGAGGCCAGTTCATTGGCTATATTTAAGAGGGAGTTAGATGTGGCCCTTGTGGCTAAGGGGATCAGAGGGTATGGAGAGAAGGCAGGTACGGGATACTGAGTTGGATGATCAGCCATGATCATATTGAATGGCGGTGCAGGCTCGAAGGGCCGAATGGCCTACTCCTGCACCTAATTTCTATGTTTCTATGAAACGTTTCCACTGCCTGGCCACAGTACTCCCACCTACCTAATCTTCCCCTCCCTCTGAACAGGGAGATAACACCCAATCACCCCCTCACCCTGAAGCACAAAACAACAGGCTGACTCCTGTAGTATAGAATGTGTAGGAAGGAACTGCAGATGCTGGTTTAAATCGAAGGTAGACACAAAATGCTAGAGTAACTGAGCGAGACAGGCAGCATCTCTGGAGAGAAGGAATGGGTGATGTTTCAGGTCGAGACCCTTCTTCAGAGTCTCAGCAATTCACCTAGTCCCCTAAATTCTCTGCATACCACTGCACCACTGTTTAGACAATAGACAATAGGTGCAGGAGTAGGCCATTTGGCCCTTCGAGACAGCACCGCCATTCAATGTGATCATGGCTGATCATCCCCAATTAGTACCCCGTTCCTGCCTTCTCCCCATATCGCCTGACACCGCTATCTTTAAGAGTTTAATGACACCTGTACTGAAACGGAGCAGTGGAACTCTTCCTTGCAGCAGCATGACAGGTGTGAACATAACGTAACAAACAAACTAACCTGCAGGCAGCTTCCTGCTGGACCCCTGGTGCAGAGTTCCAGGGATTCACCACCCTCTACCAGGCTCATTATTATGCCCCTCAAGATCCTGGATTTTACAACCGTAGCGTTCTTCCATTCGTTTTTCTTGCTGAGTGTTTTACAGCAGTCTTATAGTCACCGTTACCGTTGTTTAAAATACATAGTGTCACACAACACGGAAACATGGGCCCAACTTGCCCACGCCGAACAACACGTCTCATCTCCACCAATCCCACCTGCCCGCTTTTGGCCCATATCCCTCCAAACCTGCCCTATCCACGTACCTGTTTAAATGTTGCTTAAACGTTGTGATGGTACCTGCCTCAACTACCATTCACCCACCACTCTTTGAGTAAAAAAAAAAGACCCCTCAGATTCCCATTCAATCTTTCCACTCTCACCTTAAACCTATGTCCTCGATTCGTCTACTCTGGGCAAAAGACTCTTTGTGCATTTACCTGATCTATTCTTCTCGTGATTTTGTATACCTCTATACGATAACCCCCGCATCCTCCTGCGCTCCAAGGAATAGAGACCCAGCCTACTCAACCTCTCCCTGTAGCTCAGGCCCTCGTAATCCTCGCAAATCCTTTCCACACTCTTTCCATCTTTCTTCTAACATGGTGACCAGAACTGAACACAATACTCTAAATGCGGCCTCATCAATGTCTTAGCTGTCTAGAAGGTTCTGCGTGGGCATTGGAATGTTGTTATTAAATGAATGTACTTCAGTGTTTGCTTGGCTGTGATGTGGCAGCATCTAGTTGAAAGTCTCATTTAATAAGTCAAATCAACTTGACTTGTCACATGCACATACAAGATGTGCAGTGAAATGAAAGTGGCAATGCCTGCGGGATTGTGCAAAATAACAGAACAGAACAGAACCAGTATTTACATTTTTAAAAGACACAACAGTGAATTAGTCTCTGGTGAGATTAGAGTTTACAGTCCCGATGGCCTGTGGGAAGAAACTCCGTCTCATCCTCTCTGTTTTTACGGCGTGACAGTGGAGGCGCTTGCCTGACCGTAGCAGCTGGAACAGTCCGTTGCTGGGGTGGTAGGGGTCCCCCATAATGTTGCTGGCACTGGATCTGCCCCTCCTGGTGTATAGGTCCTGCAGGGGGGGTGAGTGTATTTCCCATGGTGCGTTCGGCCGAACGCAATACTCTCTGCAGAGCCTTCCTATCCTGGGCAGAGCTGTTCCCAAACCAGATTGTGATGTTGCCGGACAAGATGCTTTCTACAGCCCCAGAGTAGAAGGATTGAAGGATCCTCAGAGAGACTGTGAATCTCCTCAGCTGCCTGATGTGGTAAAGGCGCTGCCTTGCCTTACCCACCAGTGCGGCAGCGTGTGTTGTCCATGTCAGATCCTCTGTGATGTGGACTCCCTGGTATTTAAAGCAGCTCACCCTATCCACAGTAGTCTCCAGTGGCGTGTACATCCTCGGTTGTTGTGCCCTTCTAAAGTCCACAATCAGCTCCTTAGTTTTAGTAGTTTTTAGAACCGTTCCCACCTGCTCCAGATCACGGACATTTCATGGAGGCATTCCTCTCAGAGTTTGAAATAATACCATTCATTGTGAGCATAACTTTCTCGGTGTTAGAATTCTGAGCAGAACAGGTTTGCCAGGATGCCGCCCTGATTACAGCTACAGGGAGAGGCTGGACAGACTTGGATTGTTTTCTCTGGAACGTCAGAGGTTGAGGGGAGACCTGATGGAAGTTTATTAAATGACGAGAGGCGTAGATAGGGTAGACAGTCAGAACCTTGTCCCCAGGGTGGAGATGTCCAACAGTAGAGGGCACAGCTTTAAGGTGAGAGGGGTAAAGTTTAAAGGGGATGTGCGGGGGCAAGTGTTTTACACAGAGGGTGGTGGGTGCCTGGAACGCGCTGCCAGGGGTGGCGGTGGAGGCACATACGACAGTGGTGTTTAAGAGGCTTTTAGACGGGCACATGGATATACAGGGAGTGGAGGGATATGGATCGCGTGCAGGTAGAGGAGATTAGTTTAATTTAACATCGTGTTCGGCACGGACATTGTGGGCCGAAGGGCCCATTCGTGTGCTGTCATGTTCTGTGTTCTAACAAGAGAATATTCACTGACCTAAACCCCCTGATTTAACGGCATACCGCTTCACAAAGGCGATAAGAATGAGATTTTCTCAACAACAACAACAGGTATTTGTATTGGTCCTCATTAAATCCTTAGGTGACACCACCATGCCTTCTTCCCAATCAAATCCCTCAAATACCAGTCTGAAGAAGGGTTTCGCCCCGAAACGTTGCCTATTTCCGTCGCTCCATAGATGCTGCTGCACGCTGAGTTTCTCCAGCATTTCTGTCTACCTTCGATTTTCCAGCATCTGCAGCTCCTTCTTAAACCCTCAAATACCTCTTCCCACATTCCCTCCATCTTCCTGAAGTCCAACTTTCCTGTGTCTATGCTCCCCCCCCCCCCCCCCCCCCCCCCGATCCCCTCCCACTTTCTTTACCCCATTCTCTATCAGTCTTCTTCTTTTGTGTCCATCTTCCATGTTTCAAATGTTGACCTTTCTGTCATCGTCCGTCCTGTAAAGGACGCAAGCTTCTGGCGACAATCAGAGGGAGCCATCACTTGTGGTGGTGGCAGAATTAGCTCAGGATACTTCCAGTTTCCAGCCCCCCCCCCCCCCGCGATGTGGACACTTCTGCTATGGGGCCTCTCTATCAGTTATAGCCCTGTGACTGGCCTTCAGAGAGATGATTCAGAAGGTGGGTGTATGGGACGAGCTGCCAGAGGAGGTACTTGAGGCAGGTAGTTTAGTTTCGAGATACAGCGCGGAAACAGACCCTTGAGCCCACCGTGTCCTCGCCAACCAGCGATCCCCACACATTAACACTATCCTACACACACCAGGGACAATTTACATTTACACCAAGCCAATTAACCTACAAACCTGCAAGTCTGTGGAGTGTGGTTCAAATGAAATTTGGTTTCTGCAGTCATAGACACCAAGACACACACCAACACAATTCACACAAACATCCATTACAGTGAATCTCCTCCTCACTGTGATGGAAGGCAAAGTCTTGTCTCTCCCCTGCTCTCCATTCCTCTCCCGAAGTCGAGGTCAAAGGCCCCGGCGGGCGCTAGCAAGTCCGCGGCCACTCAAAGCCACGCGGGGCGATGTAGGGCCCTGCCCCGGGTCTTGATGTTGGAGCCCCCGGCGGGCGCTAGCAAGTCCGCGGCAATTTACAGCCGCGTCGGGCGTTGTAAGGCCCCGCTCCAGGTCACTCAGAACCCCGCAATTTGAGCGGGAGAAGTCGCCGTTGCCGGTGCCCCGCAAAGCGGTCTCCCAGCGGGGACCCGCGGGCTCCCGGTGTCACCATCCACCGGAGTCGGGTCGCAGCAGCGCGCCCCCGCAGCTCTCCACGATCCGAAGCTGGCCAGCTCCACGATGGTAAGTCCACAGCTCCGCAGGCTCCGTGACTTGAGCCTCCAGGTCGTTCCGGTTGGAGGCCGCTCCACGGCGCTAGGCCCCAACGGCAACGGAGACCCGACAGGTAAAAGGTCGGGTCTCCATGCAGGGAAGAGATTTAAAAGTTTCCCCCACCCCCCTCACATACACATTTAAAAACCCACTACAAACTAAACCCTCAACGGGACAAAAAAAACCAAGACATACACAGACAGACTGCAGAGGCCGCTGCAACGTCGGTCGCGCCGCCCACCCGATATAATATAACAATATTTAAAATTCATTTGGATAGGTAGGTGGATAGGATAGGTTTAGAAGGATGTTGGCCAAACACAGGCAGGTGGGGCTAGTGTAGATGGGACATGTTGGTCAGCATGGACGAGTTGGGCCGAAGGGCCTGTTTCCATGCTGTGTGACTATCTGATTGATTTTATCACTTCCTATTTCTCCCATGAGATATTCCTCCCCCTTACGCCCTCTCCCCATCGCACTGTCTGTTCCCCCACAAGGCACGGTGGCGCAGCGGTAGAGTTGCTGCCTCACAGCACCAGAGACCCGGGTTCCATCCTGACTACGGGCGCTGTCTGTACAGAGTTTGCACGTTCTCCCCGTGACCTGCGTGGGTTTTCTCCGGGTGCTCCGGTTTCCTCCCACACTCCAGGTTTGTAGGTTAATTAGCTTGCTATAGTTGTAAATCGTCCCTAGTGTGTGTAGGATAGCGTTAGTGTGTGGGGATCGCTGGTCGGCGCGGACACGGCGGGCCGAAGGGCCTGCTTCCGCACTGTCTCTGTAAAACTAAAATAACTGGCTTACAGACCCACTAGAGGCAGGAAACATGTTCCCGATGTTGGGGAAACCAGAACCAGGGGCCGCAGTTTAAGAATAAGGAGTAAGCCATTTAGAACGGAGACGAGGGAACACTTTTTCTCACAGAGAGTGGTGAGTCTGTGGAATTCTCTGCCTCAGAGGGCGGTGGAGGCAGGTTCCCTGGATGCTTTCAAGAGGGAGCTAGGTAGGGCTCTTAAAAATAGCGGAGTCAGGGGATATGGGGAGTAGGCAGGAACGGGGTACTGATTGGGGATGATCAGCCATGATCACATTGAATGGCGGTGCTGGCTCGAAGGGCCGAATGGCCTACTCCTGCACCTATTGTCTATTGTCTAACTTTAAAAAACAGGAGAAGGAGCAGGGAAAATTAAATCGCAGCTGTCACAGGCTCACCCTCAACATAACCCTGCTCTCTCATTCCCCTTTATGCTTTAATCACTCAAAGACTTGTCCGTTCTGCTTTGATTCAGTTTTCATTGCCATCTAGGGGGGGAGGTAAATTCCAAAGATTCACAAACATGCAAGCAGAACGCTTCATTTGTGAATTAGCTGGGTGATCACTTACTCTGAAACCATGCCCCTTTGTTCTGGATACCTCCTGTAGTGTAGTTTAGAGATACAGCACGGAAACAGGCCCTTCGGCCCACCGAGCCCACACCGACCAGCGATCCCCGCACACTAACACTATCCTACACACACTTGGGACAATTTACATTTATTCCAAGACAATTAACCTACAAACCTGCACGTCTTTGGAGTGTGGGAGGAAACCGATGATCTCGGAGGAAACCCACGCAGGTCACGGGGAGAACGTACAAACCCCGTACAGATAGCACACGTAGTCAGGATGGAACCTGTGTCTCTGGCGCCGTGAGGCAGCAACTCTACCGCTGCGCAACCATGCCGCCCACCGTACCTTAGGGTGGCACAGTTGCGCAGTGGGTAGAGCCACTGCCTCACAGTGCCAGAGACCACGGTTTGATCCTGGCCTCGGCTGCTGTCTGTGTGGAGTTTGCACGTTCTCCCTGTGACCATCCAATCTAACTATCACTCTGAAATGGGAATATCTCATGAGCTCTGATAGAACGTTTGTCAGGCTGAAACTGTTTGTTCCGTTTAGTTTATTGTCACGTGTGCTGAGGTACAGTGGAAAGCTTTTGTTGTGTGCTATCCAGCCAGCAGAAAGATTATAGATTGACACACAAAGCTGGAGTAACTCAGCGGGACGGACAGCATCTCTGGAGCGAAGGAATGGGTGACCCTTCTTCAGACCTTCGTGACTAAGCGGAAAGACTATACTGTATCTGATTACAATCGAGCCATTCACAGTGTACAGATACATGATAAAGGGAATAACGTTTAGTGTAAGGTAAAGCCAATAAAGTCCGCTCAAAGATAGTCCGAGGGTCTCCGATGAGGTGGATAGTAGTTCTGGGCCGCTCTCTGGTTGTGGTAGGATGGTCCATTTGCCCGATTACTGGACCATCTCTCCAGCGCAGTGCCTGACCCGCTGAATATTTCCCATATCTCGTGTTTTTAGTCCCAGGAATGCTGTTCAATTCTTCTTGTCCCAGCAGGTCTCACTTTGCTCAGGGCCGAGCCACAGTTGGCTTTTCAGTGTTGTGAATGAGCCAGTAATCATTGCATGCGGTGACACACTGTGTGATATGTTGGATTCTGTGTAGTTGTCGGGCCTTCTACACAACATGATATAGTGTGCTTCCCGACATGCTGGAGAACGCAGCCTAGTTACTGTACAGCCGGGCTTGCACCACTGCTCACTACTGCTGTGTGCCGGGCTTGCACCACTGCTCACTACTGCTGTGTGTCGGGCTTGCACCAGTGCCCACTACTGCTGTGTGCCGGGCTTGCACCACTGCTCACTACTGCTGTGTGTCGGGCTTGCACCACTGCTCACTACTGCTGTGTGCCGGGCTTGCACCACTGCTCACTACTGCTGTGTGCCGGGCTTGCACCACTGCTCACTACTGCGGTATGCCGGGCTTGCACCACTGCTCACTACTGCGGTATGCCGGGCTTGCACCACTGCTCACTACTGCGGTATGCCGGGCTTGCACCACTGCTCACTACTGCGGTATGCCGGGCTTGCACCACTGCTCACTACTGCTGTGTGCCGGGCTTGCACAACTGCTCACTACTGCCGTGTGTCGGGCTTGCACCACTGCTCACTACTGCTGTGTGCCGGGCTTGCACCACTGCTCACTACTGCTGTGTGTCGGGCTTGCACCAGTGCTCACTACTGCTGTGTGCCGGGCTTGCACCACTGCTCACTACTGCGGTATGCCGGGCTTTCACTACTGCTGTGTGCAGGGGTTGGACACGCTAGAGGCAGGAAACATGTTCCCGATCTTGGGGGAGTCCAGAACCAGGGGCCACAGTTTAAGAATAAGGGGTAAGCCATTTAGAACGGAGACGAGGAAACACTTTTTCTCACAGAGAGTGGTGAGTCTGTGGAATTCTCTGCCTCAGAGGGCGGTGGAGGCCGGTCCTCTCGATGCTTTCAATAGGGAGCTAGATAGGGCTCTTAAAAAATAGCAGCGTCAGGGGATTATGGGGAGAAGGCAGAAACGGGGAACTGATTGGGGATGATCAGCCATGATCACATTGAATGGCAGTGCTGGCTCGAAGGGCCGAATGGCCTACTCTTGCACCTATTGTCTATTGTCTATTGCTACTGTAACTGGGACATGTTGGCCAGTGTGGGCAAGTTGGGCTGAAGGACCGGTTTTCACACTGTATCACTCTGTCTCTGACAGAGGTGTAGAATTAGGCCATTCGGCCCATCTGGTCTACTCCATTCAATCATGTTTGATCTATCTCTCCCTCCTGACCCCATTCTCCTGCCTTCTCTCCATAACCTTTGACACCCGTACTAATCAAGAACCTATCAATCTCCGTTATAAAAATTCCCATTGACTTGGCCTCCACAGCCGTCTGTGGCAATAAAATTCCTTTGATTCACAACCCTCTGGACAAGGAAATTCCTCCTCGACACCTTTTTGAAGGAATATATATAAGTCCATATATTCTGAGGCTGTGCCCTCTGGTCCGAGACTCTCCCACAAGTGGAAACATCCTCTCCACATCCACTCTATCCGGGCCTCGTAGTATTCGGTAAGTTTCAGTGAGATCCCCCCCCTCATCATCTTGCTTTGGGCCGTCCTGGCTGGGAAGTAAACAGCGCCTGATCAAGGCACCAGTATATTTTGTGGGTAGACTACAAATGCTGGAGAAACTCAGCGGGTGGAGAAAAGCAGTAGGTGACGTTTCGTGTCGAGACCCTTCTTCAAACTGATGTGATGTACTTCAAAACCTAACGTACTTTTCAAGTTATCCTACCACAACCAGAGAGCAGAGACCAGAGTGCTGAACTACTATCTACCTCATTGGTGACCCTCGGACTATCCTTGACCGCACTTTGCTGGCTTTACCTTGCACTAAACGTTATTCCCTTTATCATGTATCTGCACACTGTGAACGGCTCGATTGTAATCATGTATTGTCTTTCCGCTGACTGGATAGCACGCGACAAAAGCTTTTCACTGTACCTTGGTACACGTGACAATATACTAAACTGTAGTTAAAGTTTGTGTGTAATAGCGTCAGCGTTGAATGCGACTGCCTTCACGAGCCGCACCTTGCCCCTGATGTGTGTCTTGTGTTCATGTGACAGGTTGGCCGTGAATAATCTGACCCTGGCCTGCTCTCTGCTGAAGGTCAACGACCGCAGTCACCGCCAGAAGCTGCAGCTCAAAGCTCTCGACACCGTGCTCTTCGGGCCACCCCTGTGTAAGTTACGCTCCGTCCCCACCCCCTCCCTCGGCAGCAACCCACCCCCTCCCTCCCCACCCAACCCCTCCCTCCCCACCCACCCACCCCCTCCCTCCCCACCCACCTACACCCCACCAACCTCCCCCCATCCACCCACCCCCACCTCCCTGTACACCCACCCATCCACCCCAACCTCACCACCCACCCACCCCCAACCTCACCACCCACCCACCTCCCTCCTTCCCCACCCACCCACCCCCTCTCTCCTCACCCACCCACCCACCCACCCCCAACCTCACCACCCACCCACCCACCTCCCCCCACCCCATCTCCCCCCACCCCTGGAAGTGAAAGCCAATGCATATGAGCCTCTGGTTGCTGCATCTGTACAAGACATAGAAACATAGACAATAGGTGCAGGAGTAGGCCATTCGGCCTTCGAGCCAGCACCGCCATTCAATATGATCATGGCTGATCACCCTGTTCCTGCTTTATCCCCATATCCCTTGATTCCGTTAGCCCTAGGAGACAAATCTCTCTTGAAAGTATCCAGTGAATTGGCCTCCACTGCCTTCTGTGGCAGAGAATTCTACAGATTCACAACACTCTGTGTGAAAAAGTTTTTCCTCATCACAGTCCTAAATGGTTTACCCCTTATTCTTAAACTGTGACCCCTGGTACTGGACTCCCCCAACATCGGGAACATGTTTCCTGCATATACGCTGTCCAATCCTCTAAGAATCTTATATGTTTCGATAAGATCCCCTCTCATCCTAAATTCCAGTGAATACAAGCCCAGTCGACCCATTCTTTCATCATACGTCAGTCCCGCCATCCCGGGAATTAACCTGGTGAACCTACGCTGCACTCCCTCAATAGCAAGAATGTTCTTCCTGAAAATAGGAGACCAAAACTGCACACAATACTCCAGGTGTGGTCTCACCAGGGCCCTTACAGTCAGACGTTGGTGAGACCACACCTGGAGTACTGTGTGCAGTTGTGGTCACCGGGTTACTGGAAGGATGGCGATATGTTGGAGTGGGTGCAGCAGAGATTCACCTGGATGTTTCCTGGGCTTGCGGGCTTGAGTTACAGGGAGAGGTTGGATAGGCTGGGACTTTGTCCTTTGGAGCGTAGGGGGCTGAGGGGTGACCTTATTGAGGTGGACAAGATCATGAGGGGAACGGATAAAGTGAACGCTCACAGTCTGTTTCCCGGGGTAGAGGATTCTACAACTAGAGGGCACAGGGTTAAGGTGAGAGGGGAGAGATTTAAGAGGGACCTCAGGGGCAACTTCGACACTCAGAGGGTGGTCTGTATCTGGCACCAGCTGCCAGAGGAAGCTGTACAAGTGGGTACAATTATGACTTTTAAAAGACATTTCGACAGATATATGGATAGGAAGGGATTAGAGGGATATGGGCCTAGCTCGGAATGCCAACTTGGTCGGCATGGACACGTTGGTCTGGATTCCTGTTTCTGTGCTTTCTCTTTCTTTCTTATTTCCTCTTTTTGCTCATACTCTCTCTCTGTCTATCACTCTCTCTCTCTCTCTCTCTCACTGTCTCTCTTTCTGTCTCTCTCTCACTCTGACAGTCTCTCTCTCTCTCTCTCTCCCTACTTCTTCCCCTAACCCCCTTTCCCCTCTCTTCCCCTCTCTTCCCATCTCTCCCCCTCTCTTCTCTCCTCTCTTCTCCCTCTCTCCCCCTCTCTCCCCTTCTCTCCTCTCTCCCCCCCCCCCCCCCCCCCCCGCCCCTCTCCCTCTCCCTCTCCCTCACTAAGTGAAGGCATGTTTATTCTGGCAGCAGGTTGTACTGATTGGTGTGTTGGAAAAGTTGCAAACCTACAGACGTCAGCTTTTCCCAAATATCAGCCCCGGAGCTAAAAATATAATTCCTTATCTCATCGCAGCTTTGAAAATAGGAAGTGATAATCTGGGTTTAATCTGGGCCATATCCCATCTGATTAATATTTCCATTGAGGGGAGATACAGTGAAGCTGGCGTGATAGTGGATGAGATGCGACAGCTCAGGTGCTAGTCTGCACCGACCCACAGCAGGCACTATGTCACCGCGGGCACCGTCCCCACACCATGCACCAGCCCACCGCGGCCACTGTCCACCACCGACTCACCGCGGGCACCGTCCCCACACCATGCACCAGCCCACCGCGGCCATTGTCCACCACCGACTCACCGCGGGCACCGTCCCCACACCATGCACCAGCCCACCGCGGCCACTGTCCACCACCGACTCACCGCGGGCACCGTCCCCACACCATGCACCAGCCCACCGCGGCCACTGTCCACCACCGACTCACCGCGGGCACCGTCCCCACACCATGCACCAGCCCACCGCGGCCACTGTACCCCGGTCCACCACCGACTCACCGCGGGCACCGTCCCCACACCATGCACCAGCCCACCGCGGCCATTGTCCACCACCGACTCACCGCAGGCACCGTCCCCACACCATGCACCAGCCCACCGCGGCCACTGTCCACCACCGACTCACCACAGGCACCGTCCCCACACCATGCACCAGCCCACCGCGGCCACTGTCCACCACCGACTCACCGCGGGCACCGTCCCCACACCATGCACCAGCCCACCGCGGCCACTGTCCACCACCGACTCACCACAGGCACCGTCCCCACACCATGCACCAGCCCACCGCGGCCACTGTCCACCACCGACTCACCGCGGGCACCGTCCCCACACCATGCACCAGCCCACCGCGGCCACTGTCCACCACCGACTCACCGCGGGCACCGTCCCCACACCATGCACCAGCCCACCGCGGCCACTGTCCACCCCCGACTCACCGCGGGCACCGTCCCCACACCATGCACCAGCCCACCGCGGCCATTGTCCACCACCGACTCACCGCGGGCACCGTCCCCACACCATGCACCAGCCCACCGCGGCCACTGTCCACCACCGACTCACCACAGGCACCGTCCCCACACCATGCACCAGCCCACCGCGGCCACTGTACCCCGGTCCACCACCGACTCACCGCAGGCACCGTCCCCACACCATGCACCAGCCCACCGCGGCCACTGTCCACCACCGACTCACCGCGGGCACCGTCCCCACACCATGCACCAGCCCACCGCAGCCACTGTCCACCACCGACTCACCGCGGGCACCGTCCCCACACCATGCACCAGCCCACCGCGGCCACTGTCCACCACCGACTCACCGCGGGCACCGTCCCCACACCATGCACCAGCCCACCGCGGCCACTGTCCACCACCGACTCACCGCGGGCACCGTCCCCACACCATGCACCAGCCCACCGCGGCCACTGTCCACCACCGACTCACCGCGGGCACCGTCCCCACACCATGCACCAGCCCACCGCGGCCACTGCCCCCCCGTCCACCACCGACTCACCGCGGGCACCGTCCCCACACCATGCACCAGCCCACCGCGGCCACTGTACCCCGTCCACCACCGACTCTCCGCGGGCACCGTCTCACCGTCCCCACACCAGGCACCATCTCACCGCCGCCACCGTCCCCACACCGTCTCAGCGTCCGCACCCTCCCACCGTGGACACTGCTGCTGCTGCAGGTTTGGTTACAGACAGGCACAAAATGCTGGAGTAACTCAGCGGGACAGGCAGCATCTCTGGGGAGAAGGAATGGGTGACGTTTGGGGTCAAGGCCCTTCTTACATAGAAACATAGAAAATAGATGCAGGAGTAGGCCATTCGGCCCTTCAATATAGCCAATGAACTGGCCTCAACTACCTTCTGTGGCAGAGAATTCCACAGATTCACCACTCTCTGTGTAAAAAAAGATTTTCTCATCTCGGTCCTAAAAGACTTCCCCCTTATCCTTAAACTGTGACCCCCTAGTTCTTCAGACTGAGAGTCAGGGGAGAGGGAAACGAGAGACATACACTGTGACGTAGAGAGATATTGAACAAATGAATGAACGATATATGCAATGAAGCAACGATGATGAACAATGTTCATTCAGTTTAGGAAACATCACGGAAACGAGTCCGCATGGACCAGCGATCCCCGCACACTGACACCATCCTACACACACATTTATAGATTTACACCAAGCCAATTAACCTACAAACCTGCACGTCGTTGGAGTGTGGGAAGAAACCGATGACCTTGGAGAAAACCCACGCTAGTCACGGGGAGAGCGTACAAACTCCGTACAGACAGCACCCGTAGTTGGGATGGAACCCGGGTGTGAGGCAGCAACTCTACCCACTGTGCCACTGTGCGGCCCCCATGCTGGGGCTATTGCAGGGGCATGGTGAGGCTCGTGTACAAACCTGTCGTGTATCCCAGCCACAGGAACAGGCTGAATATATATCACCCATGTTAAGGGCGGCACGGAGGCGCAGCGGTAGAGTTGCTGCCTCACAGCGCCGGAGACCCGGGTTCCATCCTGACCGCGGGTGCTGTCCGTACGGAGTTTGCACGTTCTCCCCGCCACCTGCTTGATATTCTCCAATATCTTTGGTTTCCTCCCACACTCCAAAGACGTGCAGGTTTGTAGGTTAATTGGCCTTGGTAAAATTGTAAATTGTCCCTATTCGGTGTAGCGCATTGCGAGTGTACGGGGATCACTGGTCAGTGTGGACTTGGTGGGCCGAAGGGCCTGTTCCCGCACGGTATTTCTAAACTAAATGGCCGATGGAGTCCAAGCCGACCAGCACGACCCTACACACATGGGTCCATTTATCATTTACAGAAGCCAATTGGCCATCGTACATCCTGGCTTTGTTTGGCATTGATGTCTGATCCTCTCTGCTCCACCTGTCTCTGCAGACTCAGTATACATCTCCATGTACAATGTTACCGTCTGCCTTCCACCCCTCCTCTTTACCCTTCCTCCCCTCTCCTCTCCTCTCCCCCTCCCTCCCTTCCCCTTCCCTCCCCTTTCTTTCCCACTCCTCCTTTTCCCACTCCTCCCCTCTCCTCCCATCCCCTCTCCTCCCATCCCCACTCCTCCCATCCCCTCTCCTCCCCTCCACTCTTCTCCCCTCCTCCTCACCCCTCCTCCACTCCCCTGTCCTCTCCCAATAGACAACAGGTGCAGGAGTAGCCCATTCGGCCCTTTGAGCCATCCAATGTGATCATGGCTGATCATCCCCAATCAGTACCCCGTTCCTGCCTTCTCCCCATATCCCCTGACTGCGCTATCTGTGGGGGTGGTTAGTGCCTGCTGTGCTATCTCCCCTTCCCTCTCCTCCTCCCCTCTCCCCACCTATCTCCCCTTCCCTCTCCTCCTCCCCTCTCCCCACCTATCTCCCCTTCCCTCTCCTCCTCCCCTCTCCCCACCTATCTCCCCTTCCCTCTCCTCCTCCCCTCTCCCCACCTATCTCCCCTTCCCTCTCCTCCTCCCCTCTCCCCATCTATCTCCCTTCCTCTCCTCCTCCCCTCTCCCCACCTATCTCCCCTTCCCTCTCCTCCTCCCCTCTCCCCACCAATCCCCTCCTCCCTTTCCCTCCCCTCTCCTTCCCTCCCCTCCCATCCCCCTCCACCCCTCCTCTCCCCTCCGTGCCTGTGTGCTGACTGTCTCTCTCTGTGTGTGTGTGTGTTGCAGTGACCCGCCACAACCACCTGAAGGACTTCATGCTGGTGGTGTCCATTGTGATTGGTGTGGGTGGCTGCTGGTTTGCCTACATCCAGAACCGCTACTCCAAGGAGCACATGAAGCGGATGATGAAGGACCTGGAGGGGCTGCAGAAGGCTGAGCAGAGCCTGCACGACCTGCAGGAGAGGTGAGAGCCCACCCCAGGGTGCTCACACCCACCCGCAGCCTGGCACCCCAGGGTGCTCACACCCACCCGCAGCCTGGCACCCCAGGGTGCTCACACCCACCCGCAGCCTGGCACCCCAGGGTGCTCACACCCACCCGTGGCCTGGCACCCCAGGGTGCGCAGCCTACCCGCAGCCTGGCACCCCAGGGTGCTCACACCCACCCGCAGCCTGGCACCCCAGGGTGCTCACACCCACCCACGGCCTGGCACCCTAGGGTGTTCACCCCACCCGCGGCATGGCACCCTAGGGTGTTCACCCCACCCGTGGCCTGGCACCCCAGGGTGCTCAGCCTACCCACAGTCTGGCACCCCAGGGTGCTCACACCCACCCGTGGCATGGCACCCTAGGGTGTTCACCCCACCCGTGGCCTGGCACCCCAGGGTGCTCAGCCTACCCACAGTCTGGCACTCCAGGGTGCTCACACCCACCCACGGCATGGCACCCTAGGGTGTTCATCCCACCCGTGGCCTGGCACCCCAGGGTGCTCAGCCTACCCGCAGTCTGGCACCCTAGGAGCACATGAAGTGGATGATGGACCTGGAGGGGCTGCAGAAGGCTGAGCAGAGCCTGCATGACCTGCAGGAGAGGTGAGAGCCCACCCACCCACAGCCTGGCACCCCAGGGTGCTGCGGCACTGACGCTCGCCCTGGCCAGCTGTTGTCCGTGTGAGAGGGGAGACAGTGGGTGCTGCTCCACACTGTGCCCCCTGCTACTCTCTCTCCCACCGGCTGCTGCCAGTGAGGGGACAGTCTGTGTAACGTTGGTGCCACTGCCCCAAACCCCAATGCCCGGCTGCTATCAGTGTGAGTGTGGGCCGGGTGTGGTTCGTGGGGGTGCCCTGTGTGCTGTAACCCCAGTATCACCCTGACACTGACCCTCCCCGGCAGGCTGCTGAAGGCACAGGAGGAGCACCGCTCGGTGGAGGTGGAGAAGGTGAACCTGGAGCAGAAGCTGCGAGACGAGATCAATGCGGCCAAGCAGGAGGCCCAGCGGCTGCGGGAGCTGCGCGAGGGGACCGTCAACCAGCTGAGCCGACAGAAATACGCCGAGGAGGAGTTGGAACAGGTGGGAGTTGTACGTTTCACTAGGACCAGGTACTGGCTGGCGGGGAGAGCGGGGGGAGAGAGAGACTGGCCACAAGGGGGGGAGGGGGGGGGGGGGAGAGACCAGCCTCGGGGAGGGGGGAGACAGAGACCGGCACTGGGGAGGGGTGGGGAGAAAATTTCACACAGAGAGTGGTGAATCTGTGGAACTCTCTGCCACAGAAGGTAGTTGAGGCCAGTTCATTGGCTATATTTAAGAGGGAGTTAGATGTGGCCCTTGTGGCTAAAGGGATCAGGGGGTATGGAGAGAAGGCAGGGATGGGATACTGAGTTGGATGGCGGTGCAGGCTCGAAGGGCCGAATGGACTACTCCTGCACCTATTTTCTATGTTTTCTATCTGCTCCCTCCCTCCTTAGAGCCTGCCGGAGCCACTGCGCTCCCCCCAGCGATGGGTGCTTTGCATGGGTGGGGTGGGTGGAGGGTGAGGGGGGGGGGGGTCTGGGACCAGGGAGTGGGGCAGCACGACACACAGACAGACGCTGGGAAATGAAACAGTGAGCTGTCTCCCTCAGGTCCGCATGGCGCTGAAGAAGGCGGAGAAGGAGCTGGAGTCACGGGGTAGCTGGTCCCCGCCCGACAGCCTGCAGAAGTGGCTGCAGCTCACACACGAGGTGGAAGTCCAGTACTACAACATCAAGAAGCAGGGTGCCGAGCGGCAGCTCTATATTGCCAAGGAAGGGGTGAGTCTTCATGCTTCTTCTTTCGTGTGGCGTGTACAGCCTAAAGTTGTTGGACAACTTGTTCTATTTGATCTTCCGTTTGTGCTCGTCGAGTTGATTGCATTAGTCGAAACAAGGCGGACCACGTGAAGGTTGCAATCTTCCACCCCAGTCTTCATGTTCATGGATGACAGCAGCACATCTAGGCCATTCGGCCCATCGTCTACTCCACCATTCAATCTGGGCTGATCTATCTCTCCCTCCTAACCCCATTCTCCTGCCTTCTCCCCATAACCTCTGACACCCGCACAAATCAATTGGATAGGTGAGGTTTCACAGAGTGCTGGAGTAACTCAGCGGGTCAGGCAGCATCTGTGGAGAACATGGATAGGTGACGTTTCACAGAGTGCTGGAGTAACTCAGCGGGTCAGGCAGCATCTGTGGAGAACATGGATAGGTGACGTTTCACAGAGTGCTGGAGTAACTCAGCGGGTCAGGCAGCATCTGTGGAGAACATGGATAGGTGAGGTTTCACAGAGTGCTGGAGTAACTCAGCGGGTCAGGCAGCATCTGTGGAGAACATGGATAGGTGACGTTTCACAGAGTGCTGGAGTAACTCAGTGGGTCAGGCAGCATCTGTGGAGAACATGGATAGGTGACTTTTCAGGTCGTAAGGGTTCCGACCTGAAATGTCACCTGGTTCTTTTCTCCAGAATAACTCCATAACTATGGATTAATATACAAACAAAACAATCAGTTGAGTTTATTGTCACGTGTTCCGAGGTACAGTGAAAAGCTTTTGGTGCTTGCTAACCAATACAATATACAATATACAATACAATAATAACAATACCTTTTATTTGTCATTTGAACCTCACATGAGGTTCAAATGAAATTTGGTTTCTGCAGCCATACAAAAAAAGAACCAAGACACACACCAACACAATTCAATTCACATAAACATCCATCACAGTGAGTCCTCCTCACTGTGATGGAAGGCAAAACTTAAACATATCTCTCACCTGCACTCCCCTCTCCCCCCCATGTCAGAGTCAAAGACAGAGTCAAAGCCCCCGGCGGGCGATGTTAAATGTCCCGCAGCCATTAAAGCCACGCCGGGTGATGCAAGGCCGCGCACCGGGTCTTGGTGTTGGAGCCCCGGCGGGCTCTTGGTGTTGGAGCCCCGGCGGGCTCTTGGTGTTGGAGCCCCGGCGGGCGCTCACAAAGTCCCGCAGCCATTCCAAGCCGCGCGGGGCGGTGATGTAAGGCCCCGCTCCAGGTAATCTTCAACCCCGCAACTCGGGCGGGAGAAGTCGCCGTTGCGGAAGCCCCGAAAAGCGGTCTCCCAGCAGGGACCCGCGGGCTCCCGGTATTACTGTCCACAGACCTGCGGTAGGAGCTTCCGAATCTCCGGGTGTCGGGTCACAGCAGCGTCCACCACAGCTCCACCCGCTCCGGACTCGGCCAGCTCCGTGATGGTGAGTAAATCCGCAGCTCCGCGACTGGAACCCCAGGTCATTCCTGCTGGAGGCCGCTCCACGTTGCAGCCCCAACGACAACGGAGACCCGACAAAGAAAAGGTCAGGTCTCCCGTGCAGGGGAAAGACCTTAAAGTTCCCCCACCCCACCCCACCCCCACACACATACCCCAACAAAAAAAACAATAAAAACTACATAGAACAAGACAGAAAACAGTAAAAAGACAGACGGACTGCAGAGGCCGCTGCTGACAAGAGTCGCGCCGCCCATATGATGTCAGCGGAAAGACAATACATGATCACAATTATTGGATTACAATGACATGATTATAGTATGAAGAAGGGTCTCGACCCGAAACGTCGCCCATTCCTTCTCTCCAGAGATGCTGCCTGTCCTGTAGCAGAAAAGGGTCTCCAGTCGTCTTGGACTCCATGCCACTGGATCCTGACCCAGATCTGTCGAGAACCGTGGGGTGGCTGTCTGTGCACCAATCTCCCCACGTTAAACAAAGTCACGCACAGGCACCCTCCATATAGGGAATAGCACCCTGGACACACCCATGGTCAGCTTCCATAAGACAACTTCCAAATAGGCTCTGAGCTACATAGACTTGGGGGCATTGTCCATGCATTAATTTTCTTTGTTGTATATATATATACTGAAGTTTGTTGGTGTTTATCATTGTGTTTCGAGACCAGTTGTGCTGCTCCAAGTAATAAATGAATTGTTGGGGTTCAGGTGATACTAAAACACCTCTGTCTCGTTCCCCATCTGCAGGCAGAGAAGATCAAGAAAAAGAGGAACACCTTGTTTGGGACATTCCACGTAGCGCACAGCTCCTCACTGGACGATGTCGATCACAAAATCCTCGCTGCAAAGTAAGCACCGAGCAGATTTAAAGCGGCACTTGTGGGCCCCACACCCGAGGAAGGATGTGCTGGGTCTGTGGAGAGGGTCCAGAGGAGGTTTACCAGAACGATCCCAGGAATGAGTGGGTTAACCTATGATGAGCGTTTGTCGGCACTGGGCCTGTACTCGCTGGAGTTTAGAAGGATGAGGGGGGGACCTCATTGAAACGTACAGAATAGCGAAAGGCCTGGATAGAGTGGATGTGGAGAGGATGTTTCCACTGGTGGGAGAGTCTAGGACCTTCAGAATTAAAGGACGTTCCTTTAGGAAGGAGATGAGGAGGAATTTCTTTAGTCAAAGGGCGGTGAATCTGCGGAATTCTTTGCCACAGACGGCTGTGGAGGCCACAAGTCAGTGGATATATTTAAGGCAGAGATAGATAGATTCTTGATTAGTACGGGTGTCGGGTTGCGGGGAGAAGGCTGGAGAATGGGGTAGAACCAGCCCTGGGGTTGGGTATGGGGCTGGCCTGGGATCGGGCGGTTGTGTGTAAGAGGTTTCTGCAGCTTCTGGGGGCCGGGGGTAGGAGGGGTGGAATGGCAGGGGTGGAGGGGACAGGTCTGTGAGGACCTTCCCTGGGCAGGCCGTGTTACGGGGGTGTGGGGGGTCAGAGGGGGTGGGGTGGGTTGGGGTGGTGAGCTGCCTCTACCACAGAGTGAGGTGATGGCTGTGGTGTGGGGGGCGGGGGGGGGGGGGGGTGCGGGGATAAATGGACCCCATGGTGAGCTGTCTCTATCACAGACAGTCGCTGAGTGAGGTAACGGCCGCTCTGTGGGGTGGGGGTGGGGTGCGGGGGGTGGGGGTGGGGAGGTGTGGGGGGGGTGGGGAGGTGTGGGGAGTGTGCGGGGGTATATGCACCCCATGACCAGCTGCCCCTCTCTCTCTATCACAGACAGTCGCTGAGTGAGGTAACGGCAGCCCTGCGGGAACGGCTCCACCGCTGGCAGCAAGTGGAGATGTTGTGTAAGTTCCAGATCGTGAACAACCCCGGGATCAGTGCGCTTCACGCCGTGCTGAACATGGATCCAAGCTGGCTTGGACAATCCCGATCCACGCCGACACACTTCATCCTCACCGATGACCTGGATGATATGGAGGAGGAGCTGGTGACTCCCGTCACCCTCCAATGTAAGTCACCATTCCCCTTCATTTCCACAAATCAACAGCTGCCTTCATTTTGCCAATCCCCACAGTCTCAGGACATTAAAGATGCCGTTAGGCTGGAAGCATGTAGAGAATTGGGCGGCGCAGCGGTAGAGTTGCTGCCGCACAGACCCGGCTTTGATCCTGACTACGGGTGCTGTCTGTGTGGAGTTTGTACGTTCTCCCCGTGACCGTGTTGGTTTACTCCCACACTCCACAGACGTACAGGTTTGCAAATTAATTGGCTTGGTATAGATGCAAATTGTCCCGTATGTAGTGTGTGTGTAGGTTAGTGTACGGGGGGGGGGGGGGGTCGCTGGTCGGCACGGACTTTGTGGGCCGAAGGGCCTGTTTCCGCGCTGTATCGCTAAACTAAGCAAAACATTTACGAGGATGTTGCCAGGACTCGAGGGCCTGAGCTACAGAGAGAGAGAGAGAGAGAGGCTGGGTCTTGGACGCAGGACGATGAGGGGTGATCTTATAGAGGTGTATAAAATCATGAGAGGAATAGATTGGGTGAATGCACAGTGTTTTTGCCTGGGTAGGGGTTGAAGAACCGGAGGGCCTAGGTTATACATGAGAGGGGAAAGATTTAATTGGAACCCGAGGGGCAGATTTTCAACTCGGAGGGCCTTGACGTAGTTATATTGAATGAGTTGACAGAGGAGATGATTGACACAGGTACTATATAACGACATGTCAAAGACATTTGGACAGGTACATGGCCGGTTCTCTGGAGACTTTCAAGAGAGAGCTAGACAGGGCTCTTAAAGATAGCGGAGTCAGGGGATATGGGGGGAAGGCAGGAACGGGGTACTGATTGGGGATGATCAGCCATGATCACATTGAATGGCGGTGCTGGCTCGAAGGGCCGAATGGCCTACTCCTGCACCTATTGTCTATTGCCTACATGGATAGGTAATGTTTCGAGGGATATGGGACCAACACGGGCAGATTGTGTAGATGGGGCATGTTGGTTAGCAGGGTCAAGTTGGGCTGAAGGGTCTGCTTCCATGCGATGTGACTCTTTATCAGAATGAGCTATGTTGATAGTGTCAATACTGGGGCGGGTGAAGCAATAATGTTCTGGTTTCATTGACACATTAAATGATGAGATAGATGCCTGTCTCAGTCCTGATCCTTGTGCCCAGTGACCAAGTTACTGAGCTGTTTAAGACCGAACTGCAGATGCTGGAAAAATCGACGGTAGACAGAAATGCTGGAGAAACGGGTGAGAGTGCTCAGTCTTTCCAGCTGCGGCAGAGGTTCATACATTCACCCAACACCTCCGCTCGGTTTGCATTAACCAATCTGCTCAGTACTTCGACTCCCCCTCCCATTCCGAAACCGACCTTTCTGTCCTGGGCCTCCTCCATGGCCAGAATGAGTCCCACCGCAAATTGGAGGAGCAGCACCTCATATTTTGCTTGGGCAGTTTACACCCCAGCGGTATGAACATTGACTTCTCCAAATTCAGGTAGTCCTTGCTTTCTCCCTCCTTCCCCTCCCCTTCCCAACTCTCCCACAGCCCACTGTCTCCTCCTCTTCCTTTCTACTTCCCGCCTCCACATCAGTCTGAAGAAGGGTCTCGACCTGAAACGTCACCTATTCCTTCGCTCCATAGATGCCTCCTCACCCGCTGAGTTTCTCCAGCATTTTTGTCTAAGTTATTGAGCTAGTCTGCAGTGTTTCTGCGTGTGGCTTGTCTAAGGGGCAGCGTGCCATGCTGGGTTGACTTGCACGGCATGTGCTGGCTCTGGAGAGGGTCCAGAGGAGGTTTACCAGAATTATTGCAGCAATGAGTGGGTTAACCTATGATGAGCGTTTGTCCGCACTGGGCCTGTACTCACTGGAGTTTAGAAGAATGAGGGGGGACCTCATTGAAACGTACAGAATAGTGAAAGGCCTGGATAGAGTGGATGTGGAGAGGATGTTTCCACTAGTGGGAGAGTCTAGGACCAGAGGGCACAGCCTCAGAATTAAAGGATGTTCCTTTAGGAAGGAGATGAGGAGAAATTTATTTAGTCAGAGGGAGATGAATCTGTGGAATTCTTTGCCACAGACGGCTGTGGAGGCCACAAGTCAGTGGATATTTTTAAGGCAGAGATAGACAGAATCTTGATTAGTCGGGTGTCAGGGGTTATGGGGAGAAGGCAGGAGAATGGGGTTGAGAGGGAAAGATGGATTGAATGGCGGAGTAGACTTGATGGGCCGAATGGTCTAATTCTACTCATGAACTAATGACTGTGTTGTGTGAACATGTTGGTGTTTTTTTCCATGGATTGTTTGGGACCAGATATGGCATGGTTAATGGATCAAAGAGTTACTGACCGATCCCGGACACCCATAGACAGTCTGTCGACATGGAGCTCCACGGGTTTGGCATTACATATATACATGTCTCCTTTTGTTCCCTAATCGTCACTCCTGCTCACCAAACCAGGGCATGCCGAGCTTCCTGACCCGCTGTAGCTAGTGCCTGGGACCACAGGGAGAGATGGGTCAGACGCCAGCCCTTCATGCCCGGGACTGGCTCACGGAATACACCAGATGTCCAGGCTAATCGAGCTCAGAATCCCTCCACTCCGCTAGCCCTAAGAGCTCTACCTAACTCTCCTCCTCATCATTCAATAGACAATAGGCGTCACAGTTTAAGAATAACTCTGCAGTTGTACAGAGCCCTGGTGAGACCACACCTGGAGTATTGTGTGCAGTTTTGGTCCCCTAATTTGAGGAAGGACATTCTTGCTATTGAGGGAGTGCAGCGTAGGTTTACAAGGTTAATTCCCGGGATGGCGGGACTGTCATATGCTGAGAGAATGGAGCAGCTGGGCTTGTATACTCTGGAGTTTAGGATGAGAGGGGATCTTATTGAAACATATAAGATTGTTAAGGGCTTGGACACACTGGAGGCAGGAAACATGCTCCCGGTGTTGGGGGAGTCCAGAACCAGGGGCCACAGTTTAAGAATAAGGGGTAAGCCATTTAGAACGGAGCCAAGGAAACTCTTTTTCTCACAGAGAGTTATGAGTCTGTGGAATTCTCTGCCTCAGAGGGCGGTGGAGGCAGGTTCTCTGGATGCTTTCAAGAGAGGGCTCTGAAAGATAGCGGAGTCAGGGGATATGGGGAAAAGGCAGGAACGGGGTACTGATTGGGGATGATCAGCCATGATCACATTGAATGGCGGTGCTGGCTCGAAGGGCTGAATGGCCAACTCCTGCACCTATTGTCTATTGTCATAATACTATCCAGGCACGTTCAGCGTGCTCGTGACGAGAGAAGACCACAGCGGCGTGGAGATAGGGTGGAACGGCCGGCAGGTGGAGTTTAGTCCTGGCAAGGACAAGCCAATACACTTTGCGAAGTCTAGATTCCTAGTAAAGATAGTTCAGCAAGGAATGTCGATGAACAGAGAGATGGTGGGATTCAGGTGGACAGTTCCCTGACAGTGGCAACACAGAGTGGAGGTGTAGATTAGAGTCACTCCACTCACAGGCTGATTAGAGAACTCTCTCTCTCTCTCTCTCTCTCACTCTCTCTCTCTCACTCGCTCTCTCTCGCTCTTAGACTACATACGCATGCTGAGATGAAGTTACCTCTGCAGAGTTGCTAATAAAGGACTTTGGATTCTTATCGCTTTGTGTGAGCCTTATTACACAACAAGAAGGTGGACAAGGAGGCATGTGGTTCTCTTGCCTTCACAGGGCTGGGACATGATTCAAGATTCAAGAGAGTTTATATGTCATGTGTCCCAGATAGGACAATGACATTCTTGCTTTGATGGCATGTTTTAGACTTCACCAGACACTGGTCAGACTAGACGTGGAGCATAGTGTGGAGTGGTGGCCACAGGAAGGGTGGGCTTGTGCTGGAGGTGGACACAGGCTGCAGCTAATGCACTAGCTGTGTCATTGCCTGGAGTTTAGGAGACTGAGGGATAGCTGTCAGAGGTGTGGATGGAACAAGCCAGGGTAGGTTTGAGGCGGGCACTTGTTGTAACGTCGTGGTTGCTATCTGGACACCAGTTTGTTTCACACGAGCCCACACATAAGTGGGCCGGGGAGGATAGCGGTGGGGGGGAGTGGTCCCGGGCGGGGAGGGTCAGTACAGTGGGGGGGCTGGGTCACTGCCTACAGCCGGGGTGGGAGGGTGTAGGAGGGGGAGCAGTAGCAGAGAGGGAGCGAGGAGGGGAG